>NW_003314282.1:1658247-1673233 GCF_000143415.4 Selaginella moellendorffii | reverse complement strand
ACATATAATAGCATTGTAGTAGCTTTAACTGAATTCTCAATGATGGTCCATTATGCTAAGCTTAATTTAGTACTTTATTTCCTTGAGGGTTTGCTCATTAAGTGTTGGAAAAGGGCATAACATTCACTTGCTATGGTTTGTTGGTTTATCCGTTAGCACTTGGAGTAGATTATTGGATGGTGAAAGTGTAAAGTTGAGGTATTAGCATTGCTAGCACTTGTGCTAGTGGAGATGACATTGTTATTTTGAGTGGTGAGAAATTTTCCTTAAAGCTTGTTTTTTCATGTCATTTTTCTTGTTAGTGTTTTGGCTTTACATTGAATCTTGAAAATGGTTAAAAAAAAGTGTTAGTGCAATGTGGATATCCAAAAATGTGGCCTTCATGATCAAGCTTTAGATGTTCATTTTGCATTTTATGAATATCGGTGTTAGATGTTGAAAAATGGGTATGATGTTTGAGGCTTAAGCATACTATGGGTTTTGAGGATTTATGTTGAGGTGAACATATGTGAAGTTGTTGGTAGGAGGAAGTTGGTTGAGTCTTGAAAGTATATATTCTTAGACTAAGAGTCATTTTTTCTCTAGGATGGAAAATTTTCCATAAATTTTTCTTAAACTTTTCCAATAGTTGATTTGTTGATTATTTTGCCCGAAAACCATTCCGTTTTTGTAAGCCAATACAACTAGTGAAGGGTTTAGAGTGAACTTTTGTTAGCTTAGACTTTAATAGGTAGTTGCGACCTAAAAAGGGATGCTGACTTTTGGGGCTAAAGCAATTGAGTTGGATAGAATCTGGAGTTGGTGTAGAAAAATGGCCATTACACTTCTCTAGAAAGGTGACCCTTGTGCCTTTCTTCTATAGCATTGTGTTTGGTGGTAGGTTGCACTTTGCATTTTGTTAAACTTTATGAAAGTAATGAGTTCTCATTGATCTTAACTTGGTCTTGATAGCCCTACACCTTAACTGAGGATAGTGATATCCAACTTAGTTGTTTGAAGTTAAGATGTTAGTACCTATACTATAGCCTTATTAAACGAGCTGAGTGGCAAGTTGTGTTAGTTGTGTTCTAGACGAGATTGTTTAGTAGGGGTTGATCTTTAAGCTTTTCCTTGAAAAGTGATTTAGTCATGGACAATGCTATCTTTACAAGAGGAAGAGTTAGTGATTGGTATTGGAATGTTTGAATCCTTATTGGATTTGAGTTGGAATATATCAATCATTGATGATTCTTTTTGAGCTTGTTATGAAGTGAATTACTTTTTGCTATAGATGAATTCATGGAGGATTGTTTAATGATCACTTGTTAAGTATAGCTTCATTGTGCTTGGCTTTTAGATTGATGCAGATATGCTCTTCATTAACTTTGACATTATGAAGTTTGGCTTATAGATGTGTTGAGAAGGATATTGATTATACCATGATTTTTTCTTTAGCATTAAAGTTAGTTCATACAAAACTTGTGATCATTGTTAGGCACAACTTGGATATAAACTTCTTTGAACTTTTAGTTCCTTGAGTTTTTATGCTCATTATTCCATTTGTTAAAAATTGTTGGGGAAGGCATTCTAGCTCATAGCTTCCATGTTGAAGTTAGTACTTGCATTTAACAATCATTGGTGATGATTGACCATCATCTAGGATAATTGATTATCCTTGTCAAAGGTTTTGCTTGATTGTTATTGATATAGAATGAGTTACCATTCTTCGGGATGGTAGATTCCTTCTTTGACAATGATTATGCATCTCTCTTTTGATGAGAGGATTAATGATATTTCATAATGGTTAATTGTTATCTTTGATAGCTTCTGTGTTTTTGCATTACCACATGTTCTTTGTGGTTTGCTCTGAATTGGTCTTTGGGTTTGAAACATCAATAGGATGTTGCTGACACTTGTTTAAGAAACTTGAGTTCCTTTGTATTGTTGACTGGAATCTATTCATATTGGCTAGTGCGATAGTTGGCATGACTGAATGTTTGTTTACTTTACAACATTCATTTTGTTCTGCTAATTATTGCTCAAGTTAGTTCTAATTGATTTAGATGTTATTTCCTTTGGTGATACATTCGCGAGCATTTTGCTTACTAGTCAATGATACTTTGTGTTCTTTGAGTTATCTTTCGTAAGTTGTAGCATGCTATCTGAAATATTTAATAGTTAAATTTTATCATTGAATTTCCTTGATGATACATTAGCTATTGAATTTTGTTGGATGGTGAATCTTATATTTCCAACTATTGTGATCTTGGTGGTTCCTATACTCTAATACTGATTTATTGGATAATAACTTACTTGGAATACTTTTGTGTTCTAATCTGAAATTTAATCACTAATACTTAAGTCTCTAAGATATCATTGTCTATGACTTTAATATTGTTCATCTATTGATCTTTGAGTTTGGCCAGTATAGGCAGATTGGCTTTGCCACATTATGTGCATAGTGAAATCTTTAGTCATGGGTAAGCTATTGTCAATTGGTCACAAGTATGCTAAAATAGTACCAAACTCCATTTGGCTTTGTTTTGTGTGCTAGTCTTGACATTGGGATGTTAGATGCTCTAAGACTATTCCAAATTGCTCTATGCTCCTATCCTTTCGCTTCTTGGGCTGTATGCTTGAGAGTTGTTCCATGCTCCAATGCCATTGCTCCTTGGCTCCATGCTTGGGAGTTTGGCATCTTTCCTTCATTCAGTGGCCCAAGGCCCTAAAATTTGGGTTCCGCACCATTGTCCTTTGGACACGTGGCATATGCCATGTGGCATATGACACATAGCATATAAAGGGTTTAAATTCCACTCTTTGTGGTTATTCTATGGTAAAACACCATAGGATAAAGGGTGAAAACCACGTATTGCCAAATGCAAATATTAACTTAAATATCAAAGTTAATGAACCAAAATGCCTTCCCTAACAACTCTTAACAAATGGAACAATGAGCATGAAAACTCAAAGAACCAAAAGTTTAAAGAAGTATATAGCTAAGTCTTGCCTAACAAAGATCACGAGTTCCACATGAACTAACTTTAATGCTAAAGAAGGAATCATGATACAATCCACAATATCCTCCTCAACACATCCATAAGCTAAACTTTATAATACAAAGCTAATAAAGAGTATATGTGCATCAATATAAATGCAAAGCACAATAGAGCTATACTCAACAAGTGATCACTAAATGATCCTTTATGAATCCATCTATAGCAAAATGTAACTCACTTCATAACAAGCATGAAAAGAATCATCAATGATTAATTGTAGCGCACCTGGTTTTGACCCTTTATCCTATGGTGATTTACCATAGGATAACACCACGAAGCGGAACCTAAACCCTCTTTGTGCCACGTGACAGATGCCACATGTCACATACCACGTGTCCATGCCACGTGTCCATAGGAACCCGAGGTTCAGGGCCTTGGGCCACTGAACGAAGGAACGGTGCCAAACTCCCAAGCGTGACGCCAAGGAGTGATGAAACCGGACCACGGAGCAACTCCCGAGCATATAGCCCAAGGAGCGAAGGGACAGGAGCCCGGAGCGACTTGGAACAGTCCTAGAGCAACCAGCATCCCAATGCCAGGACCAGCACGCAAAACGGAGCCAAACAGAGTCTGGCGCTATTTCGGCATACCGGTGGCCTAACGCGAGGATATGGGTACTCCACCAACTAGCATGGAATGGAACTTGGGCTTAGACCCAAGCCGGACGCAGAACAAGGACAGGCACGCAAGCGGGAGCTAGACTATGCCTCAGGTTGGTCGGCCATGCCCGACCTACCCACTATCCCTACTATACATTTGGAACCCCCCATAGCCCCCCCCCCTTGAGGAACACACGCTTTGGGCTTTCACCCCAAGCCTCCCTTAGTATCAGGAGTTAGTTTCTGGGACAAGCTCGAAACTTACTAAATATGGAATGTCCTTAGATTGCGAATTTGGACACGGGACGAACACCATTGTGTTCAGGCCGATCTCTACATTCCGTAGATATGCCAAATGAGCAAATCTAGACACTTTCCATAAATAGCATTTGGGACCGAAATGAGACTAACACAAAGGGCATGATAGCGAGGGTGTTTGGCAGACACGGTAAGCTATCATCTAGCGATATTGAGGGACCAATCTCAATATCGCGGGGGTTCTTGATACTAGCAAGTGCAAGCCAATGACAGGAGTTTCTCAAACCAGGCCGAGTATGCTCAGCAAGAAACACATAGGGTTCCTACCTTATGTTTATCCGATCTAAGTACACGGTCATTGACCAGTTTCTCAACTAGCTCAAGTGGGAAACTGATAACGGGTCCAGCAATACCGACCTCCTGCCATCGTGGCAGTAAGGTAAGAGTGTCCGTAAGGACTAGTCGACAGGTAACTTTCGATACCCGAAGTCACATGCGCGACACTCTCCCCCCCTTGGGAAGATCGACGTCCTCGTCGATGCATACTCCAGTCTAGAATACCGCCAAGGAAACAACTCCATAAAAAGTTCACGGTACTCACACTATGTGAGAAATGCACCAACTTAAATGAGTTAGGGGGAACCTCTTTGTCTAACGCGGATGCGCTACCAGCTCAGACACCTTCCGGCCGTCGCCGACAAGGAAATGACCAACGGAGTCAGCCACCCTTGCTGCTCTGGGAGTCACCCAGCTTACAAAAGTGTGATATGCCCCTGCCCGCAGGGACATAGAGAGAGAAGCCAGAGGCCCCAACCCTCCTAAGCAAAGAAACCAAACCCGTCGGTAAGGTTTAGATAGACTACTGTCAACAGGCAGTTTAGAGTTGTTTACACGGTCACGCCCTTTCACGGAACAAGGAACATCGACAGAGAGGCGGGTTATGTGACCAGTCGACAGTAGCTACCCCATGACTAGAGATTTCAACATGCACACGAAGTGCCGAAGCCAGTCTGCCTATACTGGCCCAAACTCAAAGATCAATAGATGGACAATATCAAAATCATAGACAATGATATCTTAGATATGTAATTATCAGTGAATAAAGCTTAGATGAGAACACAAATGTATTCCAAATAAGTTATCATCCGATAAACTAGTATTATAGTATAAGAACCACCAAGATCACTATCATTGGAAAACATAGGAATGACCATCCAACAAAATTCAATAGCAAGTGTATCATCAAGAAAACTTAATGACCAAACGTAACTATCAAAGATTGCAGATAGAATGCCAAACAACTTACGAAAGATAACTCAAAGAACACAAAGTATCATTGATTGACAAGCAAAATGCTCGCGAATGTATCACCCAAAGGAAATAACATCCAAATCTATCAAAACTAACTCAAGCAATAATCAACAGAACAAAATGAATGTTGCAAAGCAAACAAATATAGTGTTCATGCCAATCATCGCACTAGCCAATCCAGATAGATCCCAGCCAATAACACCAAGGAACTCAAGTTGCCTAAGCAAGTGTTAGCAACATCCTACTGATGTCTCAAACCCAAGAGACCAATCCAGAGCAAACCACAAAGAACATGTGGTATTGCGAAAAGCCAAAAGCCATCAAAGAGAACAACTAACTATCATGAAAGATCGTCAATCAGCCCATCAATGTAGTGATGTATAATCATCGTTGAAGAAAGAATCTACCATCCCGAAGAATAGCAAATAATTCCAAACCAACAATAATCAAGCAAAACTTGTGATAAGGATAATCAACTACCCTAGATGATAGTCAATCATCACCAATGATTGCCAGATGCAAAAACCAACTTCAACATCGAAGCTAATGAGCCAAAATGCCTTCCCCAACAACTTCTAACAAATGGAACAATGAGCACAAAACTCAAGAACTAAAAGCTCGAAGAAGCCTATAACTAAGTCTTGCCTAATAATGATCACGAGTTTCATAGAAGCTAACTTCAATGCTAAAGAAGAAATCATGGTGCAACCCACAATATCTTCCTCAACACATCCATAAGCCAAACTTCATAATGCCAAAGCTAATGAAGAGCATTTCTGCATCAATCCAAAAGCTAAGCATAACGAAGCTATGCTTAACAAGTGATCATCAAACGATCCTCCATGAATCCATCTATAGCAAGACGTAACTCACTTCATAACAAGCTCAAAAAGAATCATTAATGATTGCTATATTCCGAACTCAAATCCAGCAAGGACTCAACATTCTAATATCGATCACTAACTCTTCTTCTCGTAGAGTTAGCATAGTCCACGACTAAATCACTTTTCAAGGAAAAGCTAAAGCTCAACCCTCTACTAAATAATCTCGTCTAGAACACAACTAACTCAACTTGCCACTCAGTTCGTTTGAACGTCAACACAGTTGCTAACTAGCAAATGCACGAATGCCAACAACACAAAGCTATAACCAAATCATCAACACTATATTCATCAAGACTAATGAAACTCAATATCAATCCTAGGAAGGATATCTCATTTCACTCAGATCTCAATATCAACAATGTCAATGACAAAACATCACTTTAATGCCATCAACACCAAAACAAAGCTAGAAGAAAGCATGAGTGAATCACCACTCGGAGCTTTCCAGCAACCAAGCTAACCAAGGTCGAAGATACTTTAATTAGTAACCGAGACCAATCCTCTAACAATACTCAGTTACAGATAACACATCATCAAGGAGTGATTCACCACGTCCAAGACTCAATGAAATCCAACACTACGGACTAAATGTAACCAAATGATATCGACAGAGGTAGAGTCGACATGTCAACATGGAAAACCCATGTATGTCTAACGACACGATCCTCCGCAACACTATTCGGTAAAGCAAGCCCACCACTGCTAAATCATCATCGAGCAAAGCAAGTGTCAACGGTCCTTGATGAAGTCTACAAGTAATCACTAGTCGCAAAGCAACTAACAATCACTCCTCAACTTGCGTTCACAAGACTCAAACACCAACTCTTGTCATCAAGTTATATACTTATCTAGCATAAACATAATACCTCAAACATGAGATAAAAGTTCATGGACAAGCACAAACTAAATGACCACTCGAATCCAACTCAACCGTAATAAGCTCACTAAAACATTTAGCCACTAGCTCTGAGCATGCCTTGAAGAGGCTAGCTATGCATGATCAACACTCAGTCGAAACTAAAGTGAAGACCATGAGATGAACTCACATCGGTACACAACCTCCTCATAGACAAAGCTATAGTACGGGTACCAACATCTCAACCTCAAACAACTAAGTTGGACATCACCATCCTTAGCCAAGGTGCAGGGCTGCCAAGACTAAGTCAAGATCAGTGAGAGCTCACTACTCTCATAGAGTCTTAGCGAAATGCAAGGTGCAACCTGCCACCGAGCATAATGCTACAAAAGAAAGGCATAAGAGTCACCTTTCTTAGAAAAGTGCAGCGGCCACTTTTCTACACCAACTCCAGACTCTATCCAACTCAATTGCTTTAGCCCCAAAAGTTAGCATCCCTTTCGGGTCACATCATACAAACTACCTACTAAGATCTAAGCCAACCGAAGTCAACTCCAACCCCTTCACTAGTTTGTACTGGCTTTCGAAAATGGAATGGTTTTCGAGCAAAGTGATCAATAGATCAGCCATTGGAAAAGTCTAAGAAAATTTGTGGAAAATTTTCCATCCTAGAGAAAGAATGACTCTCAATCCAGGAATGCAAACTTTCAGGACTCAACCAACTTCCTCCTACCAACAACTTCACATAGATTCACCTCAACACAAATTCTCATGACCCAATAGCATGCTTAAGCATCGAACATCTTTGCCCATTTTCCTGACATCCAACTCCGACATCCGCAAAGTGCAAAATGAACATCCAAGGCTTGATCACGAAGACCACATCTTCGGATATCCACATTGCACTAACACTCTTCTTCAATCATCTTCAAGATCCAATGTGAAGCCAAAACACTAACAAGAAAAATGACATGGAAAAATCAAGGTCCAAGGAAAATTCCTCATCACTTGAAATAACAATGCCACTTCCACTAACACAAGTGCTAGTGACGTCAATGCCCCAACTCCACATCTTCTCCATCCAACAATCTACTCCAAGTGCTAACGGATCAACCGACAAGCTATAGCAAATGAATGCTACAACCCTTTTCCAACACCTTAGTGGGCAAACTTAAGGAAACAAGGTACCTACTTAAGCTTAGCATAATGGACCACTATAGAGAATCCAATCAAAGCTACTACAATGCTACTTCGTGTAAGTAGACTAGCTTGTCCATCAACCACTTTGGGGTTGATCATCATTTACCCAAGCAACTTCGTAAACGCATTACTCTTTATCACATGGATATGATATAAGCATCACAATGACTTGATCATCAATTGAGCAACACCACGAGCAATGCCAATGTCATTACTACAAATGTTTATGTGAGTATCAAGTGTCAACTCGATTCGACCAAATGCAACATAAATGCCACACTCCACCAATAGAGGTTTACGACACCCAACACCACTAACTTTTGTTCACAACACGGACAAGCTCATGCCACTCTCTTTCCGACCAAACTCAACACTAATCCAACACCAAGCTACTCAAGGAGCAATAGCAAGGTTCCCCGGAAAAGAATTGAGCATTGCAACCCAAGTCTTTCAATAGCGAGCCTAGACAAAATGGTTTAGTGTTTCACCACTATCCATCCCATAACTCACCACTTGTAAGACCATCACTTCCAACATGCATCAAGGTAGGGACTCTTGCTTGCATAATGTGAACACAAGCAATGAGTTAACACCTCGTTGCAAATCATCTCTCCAAGAAGAGAAAATGATTTACGTATTTGATCCTCCGTCCTCGATGACTCTCTTTTCGGTCTCATCTTTGACCAAACCTCAAGCTTGCTTTCGCACTGCCTTCAGTTCAATCGAAGAAAAGTTTATGAGAGAGCACGGCAATGATTACTTGAACCAATAGACTATTCCCTACAGTCTTGACTGATCCAATTATAATCATGCCTAGGAAGGATCCACTAGTGCCGTGCTAAACAGCTACGGACCAGCCTATTTGCCACTCATAGCAAACTCAGGGAAAGTTTACTTTCACCCATGGTACATGGAACAACTCATGGAACCACTGGAACCATCGATAGGCTTACATTAATCCTGCCAACTTAAAGTGTAACCTCAAGTTGCTAATGCGCCTCACTCACGAGCCCAAGCTCAAACTCGTGCAAATGGAACATCTCCAATCCATCCTATGAGCCCAAGCGCAAGCTCACATCATAAGGTACAACAAGGTAACCCAAAACCTATCCCAAGGAACCAATGCGAAGTCTTTGCACCAAAACGTGTACCCACTCGGATCATCGTTTTCATCTCTGCGTATGCAACGAGACTAGTTGCCCAATCTCATTGAATAGTACTCGCTGAGACTCATCCTCTGATACCAAATGTAGCGCACCTGGTTTTGACCCTTTATCCTATGGTGATTTACCATAGGATAACACCACGAAGCGGAACCTAAACCCTCTTTGTGCCACGTGACAGATGCCACATGTCACATACCACGTGTCCATGCCACGTGTCCATAGGAACCCGAGGTTCAGGGCCTTGGGCCACTGAACGAAGGAACGGTGCCAAACTCCCAAGCGTGACGCCAAGGAGTGATGAAACCGGACCACGGAGCAACTCCCGAGCATATAGCCCAAGGAGCGAAGGGACAGGAGCCCGGAGCGACTTGGAACAGTCCTAGAGCAACCAGCATCCCAATGCCAGGACCAGCACGCAAAACGGAGCCAAACAGAGTCTGGCGCTATTTCGGCATACCGGTGGCCTAACGCGAGGATATGGGTACTCCACCAACTAGCATGGAATGGAACTTGGGCTTAGACCCAAGCCGGACGCAGAACAAGGACAGGCACGCAAGCGGGAGCTAGACTATGCCTCAGGTTGGTCGGCCATGCCCGACCTACCCACTATCCCTACTATACATTTGGAACCCCCCATAGCCCCCCCCCCTTGAGGAACACACGCTTTGGGCTTTCACCCCAAGCCTCCCTTAGTATCAGGAGTTAGTTTCTGGGACAAGCTCGAAACTTACTAAATATGGAATGTCCTTAGATTGCGAATTTGGACACGGGACGAACACCATTGTGTTCAGGCCGATCTCTACATTCCGTAGATATGCCAAATGAGCAAATCTAGACACTTTCCATAAATAGCATTTGGGACCGAAATGAGACTAACACAAAGGGCATGATAGCGAGGGTGTTTGGCAGACACGGTAAGCTATCATCTAGCGATATTGAGGGACCAATCTCAATATCGCGGGGGTTCTTGATACTAGCAAGTGCAAGCCAATGACAGGAGTTTCTCAAACCAGGCCGAGTATGCTCAGCAAGAAACACATAGGGTTCCTACCTTATGTTTATCCGATCTAAGTACACGGTCATTGACCAGTTTCTCAACTAGCTCAAGTGGGAAACTGATAACGGGTCCAGCAATACCGACCTCCTGCCATCGTGGCAGTAAGGTAAGAGTGTCCGTAAGGACTAGTCGACAGGTAACTTTCGATACCCGAAGTCACATGCGCGACATTAATATATCCCCAACTCAAATCCAATAAAGACTCAAACATTCTAATATCAATCATTAATCCTTCTTCTCGTAAAACTAGCATAGTCCACGACTAAATCACTTTTGAAGGAAAAGCTAAAACTCAACCCCTACTAAGCAATTTCATCTAGAACATAACACTCAACTTGCCACTTAGCTCATTTGAATGTCAACATAGTTACTAATTAGCAAATGTATGAATATTAATAACACAAAGCTATAACCAAATCATCAACACTATCTGAAACTCAATATCAATCATACGAAGAGACATTTCATCTCACTTGAATTTCAACGACATGGCATCACTTCAATGCCATCAACACCATAACAGAGCTGATGAAAGCAAAAGTAAATCACCACTTAAAACTCTTTAGCAACCAAACTAACCAAAGTCAAAAATACTATACCTAGTATCCAAGACCAATCCTTCAACTAAACTCAATTATAAATAACACATCATTAAAGAGTGATCCATTACATCCAAGACTCAATATAATCTAACATCACAAACTATATGCAACCAAATGATATTAACAGAGATAAAGTTAATATGCCAAGATGGGATAACCATATAAGTCTAACAACATGATCCTCCGCAATACTATTTGATAAAGTAAGTTTATTATTGCTAAATCATCATTAAGCAAAGCAAGTGTCAAAAATCTACAAGAAATCACTAGTCGCCAAGCTGCCAGTAATCACTTTTCAACTTGCGTTTCACAAGACCCAAACATTAAACTCATGTCATCGAGTTATATACTTATCCAATATAACGTAATACCCTAGGTATGAGATATAGAAATATAGACAAGCACAAATTAAATAACAATTCAAATCCAATCAAACCGCAATACGTTCACTAACACGTCTAACCAATAGCTCTGAGCATGCTTTAAAGAGGCTAGCTATGCATGATCAACATTTAATCGAAACTAAAGTGAAGATCATGAGATCGACTCATATTAGTACACAACCTTCTTATAGACAAAGCTATAGTATGGGTACTAACATCTTAATTTCAAACAACTAAGTCTAACGAAATGCAAGGTGCAACTTGGCAGCAAACATAATGCTACAGAAGAAAGGCACAAAGGTCACCTTTCTAGAAAAGCGCAACAACCACTTTTCTAAACCAACTTCAGACTTTATCCAACTCAATTATTTTAACTCAAAGAAGTTAACATCCCTTTTGGCCACATCATACAAACTACTTACTAAGGTTTAACCCAACCAAAGTTAACTCCAATCCCTTCACTAGTTTATACTAGCTTACGAAAAAGGAATGGTTTTTGAGCAAAGTGATTAATAGATCAACTACCTAAAAAAATTTGTGAAAACTTTCCATCCTAGAGAAATAATAACTTTCAATCTAGAAATACAAACTTTCAAAACTCAACCAACTTCCTCCTACTAACAACTTCACATAAGTTCACCTCAACCCATCCTCGAACATTATGCCCATATTTTCGATATTCAACACTGACATCCGCCAAACTACAAAATGAATATCTAAGCTTTAATCATGAAGACCATATTTTTGGATATTCATATTACATTAATACTCTTTTTCAACCACCTTCAAGATCCAATGTGAAGCTTAAACATTAACAAGAAAAATAACATGAAAATCAAGTTTCAAGGAAAATTCCTTATTACTCTAAATAATAATACCACTTTCACTAACACAAGTGCTAACGATATCAATGCCTCAACTACATACTTTCTCCTTCCAATAATTTACTAAGTGCTAATGAATAAACAAACAAGCCATAATAAGTGAATGCTATAACTCTTTCCAACACCACATGGGCAAACCCTCAAGGAAATAAAGTACCAACGTAAGCTTAGTATATCATAGATCACTATTGAAAACTTAGTCAAAGCTACTACAATGCTACTACATGTAAGTAGACTAGCTTCATCATCAACCACTTTAGGCTTGATCATCATTTGACCAAGTAACTTCACATGGATATTATATAAGTATCACAATGACTTGATCATCAATTGAGCAACACCACGAGCAAGCTACATTATTACTTCAAAAGTTCACATGAATATTAAATGCCAACTCTATTCGACAAAATGCAATATAAATGCCACACCCCACTGATAGAGATTTATAACATCTAACACCATTAACTTTTGTTCATAACACAGACAAGCTCATGTTATTCTCTTTCTGACCAAACTCAAAACTAATCTAACACCAAGCTCCTCAAGGGGCAATAGTAAGGTTCTCTGGAAAATAATTGAGCATTGTAACCTAAGCCTTCAATAGCAAGCCTAGACAAAATGGTTTCACACTTCATCGTTATCCATCTTATGACTCCACTTATAAAACCATTATAACTAACATGTATCAAAATAAGGACTCTTGATTACATAATGTGAACACATGCAATAAGTTAACACTTTGTTGCAAATCATCTCTCCAAAAAGAAAAAATGATTTATATGTTTGATCCTTCATCTCTGATAATTCTCTTTTTGGACTCTACTTTGACTAGACTAAACCTCAAACTTGCATTTACACTACCTTCAGTCTAATCCAAGAAAAGTTTATAAGAGAGCGCGACAATGACTACTTGAACTAATAGACTAATCTTTACAATTTTGATTGATCCATTTATAATCATGCATAGGAAGGATTCACTAGTGCCATGCTAAACAGATATGGACCAACCTATTTACCACTCATAGCAAACCTAGAAAAAGTTTATTTTTACCCATAATACATAGAATAACTCATGGAACCACCAATAGGCTAACATTAATGATGCTAACTCAAAAGTAAAACCTTAAGTTGTTAATGTGTCTCACTCACAACCCTAAATGCAAACTCGTGTAAATGGAACATCTTATTTTATCCTATGAGCCCAAGCGTAAGCTCACACAATATGGTACAAAAGGTAATCCATCCCAAAGAACAAATGTGAAGTTTTAGCACTTAAATATGTACCCACTCGGATCATCGTTTTCATCTCTGTATATGCAACAAGACTAGTTGCCCAATCTCATTGGATAGTACTCACTAAGATGTATCCTCTGATACCAAATGTAATGCACATGGTTTTCACCTTTCATCCTATGGTGATTTACCATAGAAAACCCCCCACAGCCCCACCCCTCTTGAAGAACACACACTTTAAGCTTTCAACCTTAGCCACCCTTAATACCAAGAGCCTTTAGTACCAAGAGTTAGTCTTTGGGACAAATTTAAAACTTACTAAATATGGAATATTCTTAGATTGCGAATTTGGACACAGAATGAACACTATTCTATTCAAGACAATCTCTACATTCTATAGATATGCCAAATAAGCAAATCTAGACAGTTTCCATAAATAGCATTTAGGACCAAAATGAGACTAACACAAAGGGTCTGATAGCGAGGGTGTTTAGCAAACATGATAAGTTATCATCAGGGACTAGTTTCAATACACAAGGTTCTTTTCAAGCCAATGCAAAATAGAGTTAAAGAGAACTAACAAGCCGAACTGTTTAGCCAAGTATGCTTGGCTAAATAGACACTTAGGAATTCCTTCCTTATATTCATTCGGCCAAGTATAGATGCAAAGTCTAATTTACTAATACTTAAACAAAAAGGACTGATAAAGGGTTTAGCAATATTGACCTTTTATTGTTGTGGCAGTAAGGAAAGAATATCTGAAAGGAGTAGCCGATAAGTAACTTTCTATACCCACAATCATATTCACAACATTTGGGATGACATTTCAAAACACTACAACTTTATACGAACCTCATGGTACTCCTAGGTGTGCTAGCCATATGGCTAGAGTAAGGTTTCACCAGGTATCCAAGTAAGTTGTGCCACCCACACTTGGATTGGGAGCATCAACAATATAATTTTCTAAGGGAGCTAGAGTTGGCTCTTAAACACTTCACCAATCTACCCCACTTGTCCATCCATGTTCACTCTAGCCTTGGACTCTTTAATGATTATATCATCACCCACCATATAAATGTAGCCTTATTGGCTTTTCCTAACCAAACTAGTTCCACAAGAGTCCAACTTTCACACTCTCCCTATTATACTTTTGGAACCCCCCACAACCCCACACCACCCCCCCTCCCCCTGAGGGATAATCACTTTGGGCTTTCACCCCACGACTTGTATTAGTATTCAAACTTGATCTCAAACTCAGACTTAATCTTGGTCTTAGTCTCTAACCTGGTCTTAGGCTTTATTTGAGATCCAATCTAGGTTTTCATCTAGACTCCATCTACACTCCATCTTGGAATCCATCTTGAACTCCACCTCAAACTCCATTGTGTATGGAAGAACTTCTCGTGTCACCAGGCCATGCTCCTTAACAAACTTTATGGAAACAAAGTTATCATCACTCCCATTGTCCAGTAAAATCCACATTAGACCACTACAGAATATGCCCTCTAGCATAAA
>NW_003314282.1:1560065-1657421 GCF_000143415.4 Selaginella moellendorffii | reverse complement strand
CAAGATCAAGGGCCCTGCCAGCACATTTCACTATGAAGGCCATCAATGAAGTAGGACTTGTTTTGATTTGGATCCTTCGTTGGAACATGACTAATCAAATGAGTCAACTTCTCAATATAGTCCCCAAGCTTCATTTTCCCTTGCTGAAAATGTCAAAGTTCAGTGTGAGCATTCTCCATGTCATAGTGAAGGGCAAAATGTAAATGGAAAGCAGCCTCAAACTAATCCATCATAGACACTAATGGTTTTTTATCCGCAGCACAAGACTTCTTAAGCCAATTCCACCACTGAAGACCCGCATTACACAAAACCATTAGAATAGCCATTAAAGCCTCTGCATCTGGAATTCCTCTAGCAACCAAGAACTTCTTCACATTGGCTAGCCAAGCTAAACACTCATTCACACCACCATCACCGAAAAAGGTTGGAATCTTGAGTCAATCTACCAAAGAAGGTTTATTTGGAGTGCCACCATGACCAGCCTCGAGTGCCTCAACATGCTCACGCAAGGTACTCATCATGCCATACATCTTGTCTTGCATCTCTTGCTAATTTTTATTAAGGGCTCGCAATTTGTGAACAACATCTTCCATGGTCCAAACCTCCGTAGCTCCGTCGGCACCACTATCGATAATAGGATTCCAACATTCAACTTGGTCAGCCATCACAACTAACACTGTTGGTACTAATGTTATGACCCGGTACAAAAAATCAACAATCTAATCTTCCTAGATTAGACTACACCTCCTCTTGAACCCAACCACCCCCAAACTACCTCAAAAGCTCCTCTACACTAGTTCTTTACCCTAACATGCCTTCATAAACCCTTGAACCTCCCTTTGACTGATGTTGACCATATGGTCAAAGCTGGCACTTAACAAATTGCCACACTTTGTTGTAATATATCCCCAACATTAGCACTCAAAACATTGAGGTCTTCTACCATACCTTTGATCTCCATCCCCAAACACAAGCATGCTTACTATAGTAGTTTCCATGATCATTATAACCACCTAAAGTAATTGCCATTTGCTCTTCAAATGCTTCTCTAGGTTGAGATAAGCCATCCATATGTTCATCTTTTCCATTTCTTCTCGATAAATTATGCCCTAGCTTGGATTGTAACACCTAAAGAAAAATAGAATCAAATGCGAGTAGAGTGTTACCCTTCAGCCACTGCTCGCACCTTGTCCAGGTCCGCAAGACACAACCAATAAGCCATGCATTTGATTCACATGTAGCTACTATTTTGTGACGCTGCTACAAGCCTTTCAAAGTCGTCCTTGGTCTCTGGAGGCTGGTCCTTCTGTAATAACTTCTCTTTTGCTGCAGCCTCCCTGTTGAGAAGCAGGACATGAGAAGAGTAAATATAAACAAGAAGTAACTCTGCTCTTTCAAGTCAATTGGCACTATATCCTCAACGTCTTTGTTGAGAGTGGATCGACATGCATAGCTGTGGGAATCGTTTTGATGCCAGATCCAAGTAGTCCTCCTCCTCCCTCTCATCATTATCCATGAGCACATTTGTGTTCGAAGGCTCTTCATTTATAGCTTCTTCCTCCATCGGCTCGATCCCATCCTCAGGGGTCAGATATGACGCTTTCATTCCAAGAGATATACGTTTGGTTTCCGCATCAACCTGTAGAGGGAAATCATGTGGTTTTACTAAAGCTTTCGTTCTCACCTTTAGAATCTTTACTTGAACCCATTGGCCGACTTTGTAAAGTGTTGACAAGTCTTAATAAAATCGTAAGATACTTCAGAGACATGACACAAGCAACCTGGAGCACAGACCAAGAACTTGAAACCAAGATAGAGAGAGAGCTTGCCACATCGCTCTCGGCAAGGCTGATGAAGATCCCAAATGCTTCAATGTTGTGTATGCAGCCACTAACGATCTCTCCAGCACCAAAGTTCTTCCAGCCACTTGAATCTTGTGATGTTGTTGCCGTCAAAGACATTTCAATGTGCCCAGACAATGGCTTGATGCTTAAAATTCTGACGAAGAAGAGGATATCAGCAAACACTTCCATACGGAGAAAAGTTCATACCTTCCCGATATCACCTTGCCTGGTGGAAACATTTCTGCAGGGTTTTGTACAAACGAGTTCGATAGGTTCTTCAGTTGAATTCTAGCCCACAAAACAACCTTTCTTCGTCACATTCTTGACAAAACCCTGCAACACAAAAACAAGTCACGACCAGAGCATGCAAGGTTTCTGCTTACTTGCACTTCATATCTTGCTTAAGTTCCAACATGGAATTGACAATACAAGCATTGAATGCAGAGTCAAAAAAATTTAATGCAAATCTCGGAAGTTACCTTTCAAGTGTTTGATAGCTCGGAAGGGACTCAAAACCACCACGTCCACCAACTTACTGAAAGTTCCAAGCCCATCTTTCCCCTCCCTGGTCGTTTTAAATCCAAGACCTTACGAACTGTCCCTTTGTAAATAAACTGGCTGGGTCATCAATCCATGTATCGTTACATGAACTTTTCCATAACTTTCCCATCTGCCTTGCACAGTATGTCCGCCAACACCAGCAAAAACTCGTGTCATTCGTCGGCCTAACAGGTCGCCTTTCTTGAATTGTTCGTCACTTGTTTTCAGGTGTAGAGACAAATCCACTTGCTTCCTTTCGTGGTTAACACTTCTTATATGGCACTGGAACGGGTCACCGACTTTGAAGCGCTCTTTAAAACGTTCAAGCTCCGAGGGATCGTCAGACGTGTCCAGTATAAAAAGGCAGCCTTTAAGATGGGGCGAGAGGACTAGCCATGCCCATTTGTCCTTTACTTCTTGAACGTATCTGATAACCGACTGTTCAATGATTCCGGTCTCGAAAGTAATCACTGAGCATGCAGCATCGTTTCCTGCAAGTCATGATAAGTAAGCTAATTCAAAGGGCCACCATACAGACCTGCAAGCTCAGATGGACGTAGAGATAAATCCAAAGTGGCAGCATTTCTGTGCTTTCTGCTGGTTTTGCGTTTTGAAAGGATTTTAGCTCGAACTCTTCTTCATAATGATCAAGACATTTGAGGAGTTAAAAGACAGACTGGAAAACAGAAACGAACCTCTGTAATGTGCACATTCCCCACGTAAGGAGCAGTGGCTGTCCATGGGACAGGGCTTGTCTGCCAGTCCTAGAAGTATTGAGTGTTGCAGCCTCCATGAGGCGATTTCTTGGGTCCTGTGCAGTATGAGAAAGAAGTGACGATTCACAGAAGAATTCTAGAAACATGGAGCTCAATCTTGGAAATGTGATCATGAGCATAGCAGGAAGTTTTGAGCAAGAGGACCTTGGTCTCTTGGAATGCAATGATCACTGCAAATGCCTAGAATGGGTGTCTTTGAAAGTGCTTAAGCTGTTGGATTTCATTCCGGCACCTTTTGTGAATGCATTGATCACCACCCATGGCAGATCAAGGATCCTAGCTCAAGCAAGAAACATGTTTGATCAAATCTTGTGCAAAACTGTGAGCTCCTGATCACCCATGATCTAACTGTAAGCCCAGTAAGGACAATCCAGCAAAACCTTATTAAATCTTTGCAGAACTTACCTTTATCAGTGTCTTAGCCACACCAGCCTAACAAGCAAGATCCAGGAGAACTTTTGTATCAATCACTACAGCCACTTGATTATATTGTTGCCCATTGCATGGAGAATAAGCTCAAACTTCTTCTATCACTGTGATACTCTACTATGAGAAGCAAGTAAAAAGTTCCTTGTTTTCTGTTTATGGACATGCTATAAAGACAAACACATCAGACTACTCAAAAAAAGTGAACTTTTTTACTAGTAATAATGTTCTTAAAGGAAAGTTTGCAAGATTTTATTATTGCAAGAGTGTAGGACTTCTTCCTTATACTCTTCACTATTTGCTTTAAGCTTGCTATAGGAAGAATAAAATTGATAAAAAAAACATTAGTTGAACTCTTTGAGAGATAAACAAGAAGTACATATGAATAAAAAAAATGTATTAAAATGAGTACATCATATAAATTTTTTATTTATGTAAAAATTGACAATATCAAAGCAAACCAGAAAATTATATCTATTTGAGTTCGGTTAGGTTAGTTAGTGTAGATGGTATTGTGTATAATGCCCAACTCTCCACCTAGCAACTCTTATTTTCCTCTAGTGCCCAACTCCTCTAGTGGCTCTTACTTTCCTCCAATGCAACATATCTCCTCCCTCACTTAAATCTAAGACATGTGTGAATGCAAAAGTCCTTATAAGTTTACTTTGCAACACAAATTTTTTCAATGTGCGAACCCAACTTTCTTAATTTTTAAAGTGGGTCGCTTAAGTTTTTTTTCACTAAATAAATGTGCGAATTGGTCCTTTCTCAACATAAAAGATAATGTTTTGCCAAGCTTACCACAACCATTGGCAACCTTGATTGCCAATGATGTTGTCCTTGGCTGTCATACAGCTAGGGCCAAAGTTACACCACCAATGGCCCATAGCAAGCACAGCCATGGTGGCACAAGGTCTCGGCCATGGCTAGCACTACCTTGGCTGGCCTTAGCCGTGGCATAGCCATCTACTAGAGGAGCTAGAGGAGAGCTGTTGTAGGAGGAGTGCTAGAGGAGTTGGAGGAGAGCTGTTGCAGGAGAAGTGTTGGAGGAGCTGGAGAGCTGCTATAGGAGGAGTGCTGGAGGAGCTGGAGGAGACAAGGGGTTTTGGAGGAGCTAGAGGGTGAGAAAGAATGATTTGATGAAAATAAAAAAAACCTGTAGCAACTCTCCTCCATGTCCTCTAGTGCTCCTCCTGCAACAACTCTCTTCCACATTGTACTTTTGCCAATCCTACTCTTGGATTTTTCAGTTAAAAACACCCTCGGATTCGCACTTAAAAACAATGCATTCGAACACTTAAAATTCACTTAATTCAAAATTTCAAATTTCAAATTCAAATTCGAATTATATCCCGGCAAATTTCAAAGCAAACACGAATGCCACTGGCAAAGACAGAGGGAAAACGTGAGGTTCTCTCTAACCTCTTTCGCATCCTCTGGACTGTGCAACTCCTCACGAGGCTCCCCTTCAACTTGCTCGGGATCACCGTAATCGACAAAGAGGTCCTGGTCCTTGAGCCTTTTCACCTCTTTCCTCCAAGCTTGGATCTCCACCAAAAGATCAGTCTCCCCAACATCAATCAAGAAATTGTGCAAGATGCAACAACTCTTGATGATGTTGGGAAGGTACTTTGGCTGGATCCTTTGTTTTTTATCCAAGCATCTGAAATTCATTTTAAGAAGTCCAAATGCTTGCTCAATAACAATCTGAGCAAGGTGGTGATGAAGGTTGAAAGCTGCCTTGGATGGTGTCGGCTTCGGAGGTGAGCAACAACCAAAACAAGTGAACAAAAGAAAGTAGAATGAAGAAGACTTACTTGTGTGTGGAATCATCAGATGCTGCTGGAGTTGGTACCCTTTGTCCAGGTATGGCTTGATCCTATCATCATATGCTAACACCGCGGGCGATGTCAGCAGCTCCCTTGCTACAATCTTGTTCCTGAGGGTTGAATTACGAAAAACCCTCGTGTCAGGGACGCGTCCTGAAAGCAAAAAGAACATTTTAGAACCATCCACAACACACAAAGAAACACACCTGGCCACCCAGCGTAGACACTGAGGAATCTCTTCTGGGCATCACAAACCCCTTGCAAGATGACTGAGTACTGCTGCTTCTGGTCGTAGTAGCTCTCGCCGTCCAGTCTAGTAGTCGATCGCCCCAGCAACATTAGGCAGTCGGGTTCCTATTGGTCATCAAAACTTATAACAATCCAAAAAACATAAGAAAATGTACCTGTCACTTGTCGAAAGTCAGCAGTAACAGCTAGAACCTCCTTGGCGGTTGAAGGAAAATGAATCTTGTACCTGAGACACTTGACAATCGCCGCAGTAGTGTCCATGACAATCTCATGAGCTGTGGACTCCCCGATGCCGAACTTGTCCACCAGATCCAAGTAATCTGTGTTCTTGAAAAGCTTGTACAAAGTCACCCCCAGTCGAACATCCACCAGCACTGCACTCCTCCAACCGGTATCTTGATTCTGGATCTCGCTCTCCAGCATGCCACAAATGGTGAAGAAGGTCCTCCTCTCCATCTGAAGTTTCCTCTTCCACCTCCCCACATCGTAATACTCCAAAGAAAACTTACTCCAGGTGGTGACATTTCGAGGCTTCACCCACCACAGGCCGATGCAAAACCTCCTCCCAATCACAGCCCGACGAACCTCAAGTTCACGGTCTTCTTCTCAGGCAGCACTGGGCTCTTGTCATCCGCAATGTGCATTTAAACCCTAAAGCAAAAGGGTGAAAGATGAGATTCCAGCGCTGTGTCTTCATCATGAGAACATGCTGGCTGCTCTCCCCCCCCTCCCGCGAGATGGTTTTCCTGAACGAGATCAATCAGGAGCATGGTCTCAGCAATAGAAGAATTAAGTTGCTTTCTTCTTCTCTCTCACCTTTTTGCTTCTCTCTTTTTCTCTTGTGCATAATCATCAATGAGTTTGGTTCCAGTTCTTTCTCCAGGTTCTCTTCGCCTGGCAAGCCTTCATACTAAGGCTTATTATCTGAATCTGGGCGCTCCGTTTTGGGGCACCTGTTGGCAGGTTTAGTCAGCATTTCCCGATTCTGCTACCAAAAAGAAATTTAAATTTAAGACAACGTGTCATCCTCCTTTTGCATAGTTTTAACTTTTAAATGTTAATTTTTTCTCCGTGAAGTTCAGGTTGACAGCGGTACTTTGACGAGGCATGCTCACTCAGCGGCCCATGTTTCTGCTTGACTCATGGAGGGTTTAAAACCAGGGATAACTGCAAGAAAGAGCACTGACATGTTTTCAAAAGTAGTTGTCACAGGAACATCTGCCATCCTGGAACACATGAACCCGACTGGCATCTTTGCAGATGATTACCCTTTTTTCCAGCTTAGAGATGAGAGCAGTGGCCGCATGGCAATCGTCACAAACTCGGAGATTTTTCACAATTCTGATGGTCTCCTTCTGGTGCGAGTTCACCAGAGCACACCCCAGCGCAAGCTTCTCACTGTGGCCGCACAGGTGATCCTCTTTCTCTTTCTTGGGTATGTCTTTTAGAACGTTGATCACATCGCTTGCGTACCCCTCCTCTTTCATTCTCAACAACAATTGCTTGAGCTTGGCCGCAATCTCGTCGCTCTGTGAGTGACTCCTATCCCCGACAGAAAAAGAATGCACTTTTCCTGAGCTAATATCCGTCCACCAGCTTCTCCCGGGCTCCCTGAAGCTGCCTTCACCTCTCATTCTCTCCACAACAGCGGCCATTTCACTGAGCATCCCCAGGTTTCCAAATATATTGGCCATCAATGCATAGGGCGTGCCGCTCTTGGGATCCATCTCCACAAGATGCTCAAACGCGAGTTTGCCGATCGTGTAATTCTTCCACTTCCGGCAGGCTCCGAGCAGGGACGTCCAAACCACTGCATCCGGTTCAAAAGGCATGGCTCTGAGAACTCTCACAGCTTCGTCGAGGAGGTTAGCTCGCCCGAGCATATCGATCAGGCACACATAATGCTCCAGACGTGGCTTGACTCCATACTGCTTGGGCATTTCATCCAGAAGCTGCCTTCCTTTCCCGACCAGACCACCATGGCTGCAAGCGTTCAACACCGAGACAAAACTCACATCGTCAGCTTTACAGCCCTCCTCCTGAGTCATGGAATAGAAACGCTCCAAGGCCTCGATCGATCGGCCCTGGAGAGTGTAAGCCTGTATGAGAGAGTTCCAGAGACCCGTGTTGTCCCGAGCTCGGCACTCGTCAAACGCTTCCTGAGCAGAATCAACATCGCCGCATTTGCCGTAGAAGCTCACCAGGCTGGAGCCCAGAACTGGATCGTTTTTCAGCAGCCCTTTATGCTTCGCCAGCTGGTGAATCTCCCTCCCGAGCTTGATCGCCATCACACTCCCGCAAGCAACAAGGACGCAGGTGTAGGTGCAAGCATCAGCTTGAATGGTGTTATCAGCTCTCAGGGCAGAGTAGTACTCCAGAGCAAGTTCAGCTCGCCCGTTCGTGTTGCAGCCCTGGATGATCGCGGTGTAGGACACAACACTCCGAGTTCCCATGGAGTGGAAAATCTTGCGAGCCTCCTCAAGCTCGCCACACTTGCAGTACATGTCTACCAGGCAATTCGCCACGAACAGATCTACCTGTTTCTTCTCCTTGCTCAGCATTGAATGGATCTCCATCCCGATGCGTAGAGCTCTCTCCCTCTTCTCGCTGGATTCGGTAGCAACTGTGGAGCAGGCGCTGATCACCGCGACATGAGTCCGATTGTTGGGTTGGATGGTGGTACAAGCTCTCAGGGCAGAGTAGTACTCCAGAGCAAGTTCAGCTCGCCCGTTCGTGTTGCAGCCTTGGATGATCGCGGTGTAGGACACAACACTCCGAGTTCCCATGGAGTGGAAAATCTTGCAAGCCTCCTCAAGCTCGCCACACTTGCAGTACATTTCTACCAGGCAATTCGCAACGAACAGATCTAGCTGTTTCTTCTCCTTGCTCAGCATTGAATGGATCTCCATCCCGATGCGTAGAGCTCTCTCCCTCTTCTCGCTGGATTCGGTAGCAACTGTGGAGCAGGCGCTGATCACCGCGACATGTGTCCGATTGTTGGGTTGAATGGTGGTACAAGCTCTCAGGGCAGAGTAGTACTCCAGAGCAAGTTCAGCTTGCCCGTTCGTGTTGCAGCCCTGGATGATCGCGGTGTAGGACACAACACTCCGAGTTCCCATGGAGTGGAAAATCTTGCGAGCCTCCTCAAGCTTGCCACACTTGCAGTACATGTCTACCAGGCAAGTCGCCGCGAACAGATCTACCTGTTTCTTCTCCTTGCTCAGCATTGAATGGATCTCCATCCCGATGCGTAGAGCTCTCTCCCTCTTCTCGCTGGATTCGGTAGCAAGTCTGGAGCAGGCGCTGATCACCGCGACATGAGTCCGATTGTTGGGTTGAATGGTGGTACAAGCTCTCAGGGCAGAGTAGTACTCCAGAGCAAGTTCAGCTCGCCCGTTCGTGTTGCAGCCCTGGATGATCGCAGTGTAGGACACAACACTCCGAGTTCCCATGGAGTGGAAAATCTTGCGAGCCTCCTCAAGCTCGCCACACTTGCAGTACATGTCTACCAGGCAAGTCGCCACGAACAGATCTACCTGTTTCATCTCCTTGCTCAGCATTGAATGGATCTCCATCCCGATCCGTAGAGCTCTCTCCCTCTTCTCGCTGGATTCGGTAGCAAGTCTGGAGCAGGCGCTGATCACCGCGACATGTGTCCGATCGTTGGGTTGAATGGTGGTACAAGCTCTCAGGGCAGAGTAGTACTCCAGAGCAAGTTCAGCTTGCCCGTTCGAGCCGCAGCCCTGGATGATCGCGTTGTAGGACACAACACTCCGGGTTCCCATGGAGTCGAAAATCTTGCGAGCCTCCTCAAGCTCGCCACACTTGCAGTACATATCGATCAATCCCGTCAACAGGTAGATGTTGCTTTTGTGCTCATCACTCTTGAGCACAGCTTCATGGGCTTGTTTTCCCAAAGAAAGGGATCTGCTCTCAGCTGAGTCTCTCACGCGGTGTATCAGCCTCCCTAAACTCACCGGTTCATCACCAGCTACAGGTGGGGTATGTGGAGATTTGTAGCGGGCCGTGGTGGCCTTACCTACAGCTGGGTCAGCGAGCGACTCGAGTTTTGCAGAGACCCAGGTTGGTGTTTTCCTGTTGGGGATCCACAGGCTCTCTCCGGTAGACACATGTTTGAAATCCGGGTAGGACTCTGAGAAGAACTTGTTTTTCTTCTTGAACCTGTCGTCCCACCAGAAAGTGGGATCCCTGAAAAACGTTTTCCACTCCATGAAATGACACACACCACACAAACCCTAGCGCCGCACGCATACCCTAGAAATCCCGATTTGTTATTACTTAACTGTAGTAGTGTTTTCTGTTTTTTCTTTTTCTAATTCTTTTCCTTTTTAAACTTTACAATGTCACAGCTTAACTGCAGCAGCTTAGATGTTTATTGTTAAAAAAAAATCTCTTTGATATATATAGAAAGTGAGCCAGCAGCAATCAGTTGCTCAAGAGCTGAAGAATCAGTACATGCATAATTTTCAGACAATCTTCTAACTGGCTGAACATCAGGTTTTTATGATTATTATTATTATTACTAACAACACGCACAAACTTCCTAGAAATCCCGATTTGTTATTCTCTGCATTCATTTTTTATATGATCTGTTGCTGCATGCACTTAACTGTAGGTAGTCTTCAGTTCTTCAATATAATCTGCTAGCTAAAAGATATCGATACACTCAATATGCAAAAATAAACCACACTCTACACAAATTAAATAAAAAATGCTCTTTGGCCAGAAACCTCAGGGCTCCAGTTTCATGCAGAACACTTTCGCAAATGACTCTCGCCCGGGGCCCATGCACAGGAGTCCTCGGGCGGTGGTAAAACCTCACAAGGACTCACGTAATTATATTCACCCTGGGCTTCTGGCTGCTCCGCAACATACATTACCACACCAAACTCTTCGCACATGAAGCCACGCACGGAGGAAAAAACCGAGCGAGGCCTCACGTGCTTACATTTAGTCCTTATATGGGTTCTTGGCCTCGCTCAGTTCATCTCCTTTGTTGTCCATCTTTACTTCATGTTTTTGCTTGCATGCTTCAATTGACATCTTCAGATTTTCAAGCGAACGATTGTGGCATACCATGGCTACGTTTTTTGGCAGAGCTTGGAGGTCCTGAAAGCGGCATTAAGTTCACGGAGGATTGATCTTGATTTGGATTGTATGGATCTCTATAAATTTTGAAACTTGAGTTTATTTTTCTTCTTTTTCTTCTGTGTTGCCAAAATAACTGGTGTCAAACTTGCTTTTGCAGACTATCTCTAGTACTTCTGGATGCGATCAAGGCCTACTGCTCATTGCTTCAAAGGAGGAGATGATAATTGATCCCCAAAGAGCAAGCAAAATGGAATAATGCTTACACAATGGTTTAATTTAAACATGCAAGATACTAATGCACTTGATGGTTTTGTTGCTTTCATCAAGTTATCATTCCGCTGCGATCTAAAACACCACATCGTCCACTGTACTTTCACAGGTTTCGAGACAGGTACCCGGGAAAGGTGTATTCCATTGTTGTTCCTCAGGACCTGGACTTGTTTTGCCGCCTCAAGTGTGAGCTGATCAAGATGAGGGAGAAGCTTGCGATGGCAGAGGCTTGGGCTCGAGCAAGGTTGCAGATGCAGTATGAGGATGATTTCTTCTACAACTATGATGAGTGGGACAGCTTTGTGGATCTTTCCACATTGAGATCGTCGAGCGGAGAGTGTTGTAGCATAAGTTATCTCCTGGAGAAATGGTCCTGGCTCAAGGAGCAGTTTGCACACATCCGCACGTCAAGATTGTTGGAGAGCTCAACTGGAAGATGGAAAAAGGCCAAGGTGACTCATGGGGTTTCAAAGCCTGCACTCGGCTTGGTAAGGTTTGGTGAGTTAAATAAGTATGATGAGTTTGAAGAGACAATCGCAAAAAAAAAGGGGGGGGGGGGGAAGTCTAGACGTGAAGCGTGCTAGCTCTCCTGAATGGCTTCAAAGAGGTGAGGTGTCTTAAAGAGGAGATGATAGAGCTGAGCATGGAGCTGAACTTGGCTTGTGCTCCTTCTTGTAAGAGCTAACTAGCTAGCAAAAACAGAGGAGACGGTGAAGAGGATGCCTCTTGAACTCCAAGAGAACAACAGACCTTTTTTTTTAAGGAGGGGAGAAGCAGAAATAAGAGCAGTGGAGCAAGAGGTTAGGGCTGATGTCATCCCTGTGCTGGGTGGTTCGGGGCTTGGTTAAAGTAGGCAACCGGGTGGAGGCAGGGGGTTGGGAGCAATCCGAGGCTTGAGGTATGACTTGTCTTTTCTACTTGGTGGAACTCCATCCCAGCATTCCTACTTCCCTCTTTTAAGCTGCTACATCACGTTTTTACTCTTAGCTACTCTTAACTCACATTTATACTCTAATTTCACAATAACTCGCATTTTCACTCTAATTAATTCTTTTTTTTCCTTCCTCTAACTTACCTGGGCCCCCTAAACGTCAGGATCATATGGAGCATGTGATTAACACGTCTCACTCTTGATCTTGTGGGATTCATAATATGATAATACCTCACTCCTACTCTTGTGGGCTCCATAAATACACATTAAAAATTGTTAATTTATTATTATTAAAAATTTAGTGTATTCCAATCTTGTTATATCTACCATAGAATATATGGTAGAATCCTTACATCAATCCGTTCACACACAATATCGAGCTAACCGCTTCACATGGATCTTCTCTTGATGTTGTGCATTAAGTGTCACCACATAGATTTGTGGACCAACTTGTTGGACGATGTGATAAGGACCTACGCAGCAAAAACCTTGGATCTGCAACACCCGATAACTCACCAACACTTGATCACCAACGACATATGTAGAAACTTTAGAAACTCCAGCAAGTGCAAAGTCCGGGCAAAAGTAGAGTGGAATTCAGTTATTCGGAATGTGCCACACCCAGGAATTCAATCCAAAGCTCTTCTCTTCAAAGTGCTTGTGTCAGGTTTATATCCACAAAACCAAAGTTGGCACCTCCTCTTCAGAGCTTAGCTGCAGAAGATCTTGCCTAGACAGGGTGGTAACTAGAAACAAGGAATCGATTGGCACTACTCCTCTCAACACAAAGAAGGTCCAGGATGGAATAGCAAAAGAGATGTTGAAGATATGGAAGTCACTCCTACCCAGGTTAAGTCAAAAAGAACCAGACCATCTGACAAAGGCATTAGCTGATCGCTTGTTCTTCAACTTAGTGCATAAGAACAGTAATCAACAGTATATAGGTGACTGTTCAGCTATAGGTCTTTGGCCTAGGTGGCATAGGCTTTGATCAAAGACTTATTGGATCTACAAGAGCTAGCAAGCCATCACTTACAGCAAAGTTCTTGTTGGGATCTTGTTTTTCTTCCTCAGCAGTGGACAAGGTATGATACAATGAAAAAAGTAAAGTCAGGTATTTGTTTAACGTCTGCTTGGAGCAAACATGGCCTCATGACAACCCATTACAACCCAGGATGAAAACTCCACATCAAAGCTTAAGGCAGCATTGTTGAGGTATACACTCTCTATAACATGATCCTAGGTGGCAGGAGTGCCACTTCACTGATCCAGGTGTAGGCTAGAGGCGTGTCTCTTCATCATGTATATATATCTTTGGTATTATATATGACTATCCTTAAAGTCATCCACCATCTAGCTTCCGCTCTTCTTCTCTTTGTGGTATCGGAGCCCTAAGGGCTTCAGATCCTGGGAAGATGGTGCTGGCCGAGGAGGAGGCCAGTGAGGATGACAATGAGCCACCAGATGTGGCTGAGAGGTGCCAAGATTTGGCACTGCACTGTACTGAGCGCCAAGATAACAGCTGAGCAAGGTGCTAGGGCGTGATCGAGCAGAGACTGACCCGGAGGCGCTGGCAGAGGTGCTGAGAGAGGGCTGGCACGAGGCACCGAGCAGAGGTGAGTGCTGGGCACCCTGTAGGGTAGAGGCACAAGACACCAAGGGCTGCAGGCAGAGGTGCGAGGGATTGGAGTGCTGGGGCGCTAGTGGACTGGACAGAGGTGCTGTCTAGAGGCAAGCAGGCAGAGGCGATGCTAAGTGCTGGGCTGTGAGAGGGCTCCATAGCAGAGGGAGAGAGCCATTAGGACTCTGGCCGAGGAGGCTTGATCGAGGATGAGACGATGAGGGCTGGCTTGAGGCACCAGAGCGCTGAGTGACGTGCTGGTGTGAGAGAGCGACCCTGAGAGAGTGGTGCAAGGCACGAGCAGAGAGGTGCTGGCAGAGGCACTAAGAGAGGAGAGACTGTGATCAGAGGCCATGAATGAGGCGCTAGGGCATGCGAGACCCCACAGAGACTCACCAGAGGTGAGTGTTGGGCGTAGAGGCACGAGGCACCGAGGGCTGGCTGAGCAGAGACTCCACTGGAGCGTTGAGTGAGGCGCTGCTGTGAGAAGGCGCTGGCAAAGGCACTGAGAGGAGGCACCAAGCAGAGACAGATTTCTGTCATGGATACGATAGAGTGCTTGGATGCAGAGGGAGAGTGATCTCAGATTCATGTCATTGAGATCGAGAGGGAGTGTTGAGGTATACACTCTCTATGACATGATCGTAGGTGGCAGGAGTGCCACTTCACTGATCCAGGTGTAGGCTAGAGGCATGTCTCTTCATCATGTATATATATCTTTGATATTATATACGACTATCCTTAGAGTCATCCACCATCGTAGCTTTCGCTCTTCTTCTCTTCAAGCATCGCTTGTGATTGCCTTCATCTTGCTTTACAAACTGAAGTTATTGAGGTTCGTGATTGGATAATGCTTGATGGTGCTGAGACTCAAATCATCTTTGTTATGGAAACAACTCCATCACCTCAAAGTATTGTTTTTTATCCCCATAACAGTGGTGCACTGTTTCCATGTATAGTTCCCGAGGAGGTCCCAGTTCCCAGGATGGCCTTCGGTAAAAGGATCAGGACGATACATCAGAGAGGGAAATACACTGAACTGGATCCTAAGGTTCAACTGGGAGAATGCTCTGCAATACACTAGTTTGGGGAGTACCTATATCTGATCTTATATAGGATCCGGCTCAGTTATCCTGGGAAGGTGATGAGTTCAGTGTGTCTTTTTTATGTACAGGTCTAAGCATGGCAGAGAGCTTTTGATGGATAAAATTGACACCAACCTTATGTGAAAGTTGAAGAATTGGAAGTACATTGTGAACATGTGGAAGACACTGGTGGAAGCTAAGGTAAGCTGGCTTCTTGTGCAGGACAGCATCCCTGTTGGTGATTGGCTCACAGTTCACAAAACTCTGTGTATTCTATGCAATGAAAACCCCGTGGAGATGCTTGAACACCTCTTCACATGCAAATTTGCAGTTGGTATTTGGCTCTTTGATCAGAGACCTAGGTCCAGAATCAGCTGGTTCATCACGAAATACAGTGACATTTTTCCCTCTGCTCCAACTATGATGAACAGTAGAAGCTAGCAAAGCATCCCGCTAACAAAACCACTAACTGTCTCACGTGACACAACACCTCCAGCCATCAACGGGGTCAGAAAAGAAAGAAAGGATAGGAGCAAGTGACTACTTCTCCTCTTCCTCTGGAATGTCATCCAAGTCATACTCAAAATTAGGAAACAACATCATCCTCAGCTTCCCATGTAGCATCATATGGAAAATAACCATTTCACTGAACAAGTAACTCTCTCCAAGTCTTACGATGTGTGCACGCTAGCTGTTGCAATAACACACAAGTAGGGCCAACCTTCAAACATCTATCTCTGGAATCTTGATTACAGACTGGTCCAAGATATTACCAGAATGCAAACATGCCTTCAACTTCCTACATAGAAGACGGGATGAATCTTCACACCACTAGGCAAGTCTAGTTGATAGGCAAGGTCTCCAACTCGTTTGAGAATAATCCAAGGCCCACAGTACTGTGGTGACAACTTAGAACTACCTCCACCTTGAAGAGCTCACTGAGCTTCAGACAACCGAAGGAAAACCTTGTCTCCAACCTGAAACTGCTTGTGCTGACGATGCTCATCAGCCAACTCCTTTGCCTGGTGCAGCCAAGTTCATACGAACAGGGGACCAAGGTTGAAAGCCATACATTGCCATAAACGGAGCCATCTCAATAGCCAAATGGAAGGCACAGTTATGGGCAAACTCTAACAAAGGCAGGTACTTCTCCCAATACCTTGCCTTTTCAGATGACCAACAAATGATCTCAGCATCTCTTCCAGCACCTAATTAACTTGTTTTGTTTGTCCATCTGACTATGGATGCTCATGCTCAGCTTTGTCTCAAGCTTCTGGAACACCATCTACCAGAACTCCAAAGTGAACGTGCGTACAGATAATGCCTCCACTCTTTGACCGCAACAACTACAACATACAACTTCCTATCCCGAGTTGGCAGTTCAGCTAAGTTGTGTCAAACTTGTGGCTTATGTAGGCAATAGGACAGCAGTCTTGCACCAAGACAGCTCCTATACCCTCATCACTCACCTTGTTAATGAAAGTATGTGTAGCACCAGAGTCAAAGAGGACATTGAGCATTTGGCTATGCACAACTCATTGCACAAACAACCGTACAGCTCAGATGAGTTGATGCAATTCTTCTTCACTCCTTCAGAAATCTTAGTGACAGCAGTGTCAGCTAGAACATGAGTAGATACATTCTCTCCTTGGTCCACACTGACACCCATGGCCTCACTAGGATCAGAAAGAGAAAAGGACTCATAAGCCATACCCTCTGAATGCATAGACTCCATAGTGTGAGCCTTAGCCTTCTACCACAAGTGGCTTATCACAAGCAAATATCTGTAGAATATACATGATTGCTTTAACTGCTCAAACGCTTCTTGACACTTTCACCCCACGCCAATTTAGCATGCTTGGTGGTGTTTCAAAGAATATCCATCAAAGGAGCAGCAATCAAGGAGAAGTCCTTCACAAACCGGCAAAAGACTCCCACCATACCAAGGAAACCCATGCACAGTGGGGGAACAAGCTAGTCAACGACTATCTGAGTCTTTTGAGGATCTTCCCACACACCATCTCGTGGCACCACATGTCCGAGATAGGTGATCTCCTCCAAGAAGAACTCACGCTTTGACAGTTTAGAATACAGCTTGTTCTCCCTCAATAGTGGCAAAATTTGCCTCACATATACATCTCATGTTCCTCCTTAGTCATAGGACATCATCAAAGTAGTGCCTCGCATATGAGATTGCATAACTCTATCAAAAGAACTGTGATAATAGTCAGCCTCGGCTATCATATGAAGCAACATCTTTGCTGAGTTAGAAAAGACTCCTTAAGCATTCCAAAGCTTCAAAATGAGATAGTCAAAGGATCTCAACTAGCAATAAGTTGTTCTAGCATGGCTAGTTTTCTTTTGATCGATTCTTCTTAGTTGATTTCGTATTGTATTGCCATTCATAGTGATAGAACAATGTACTCAAGTGGTGTCAAAGCTTCAAGGCCGTAGGTGAGCTTGAATAGTGTTGAATTTGTTGAAACCTTATATGCGGGTCGATATGCCTACAGGGCCTTGTAGATGTGATCGTCCTAGTTTTTCTGATTTATTTTCACAATTTTCATGAGGATGTTTTTGAGTGTCTTGTTTGTAGACTTTGCTTAACTGTTGCCTTGAGGGTAGTACAGTGTTGAAGCTTGTGCTGTGAAATGTGTTGTTATAACAAATTTTTGCTGTGTCTAAATGCTCAACCCAATCGTGTTGGTTTGCCGCGACATAGTACCGCAGTTAATCCTTAACTTGAGCATTCATGCATTCGGTCTGCCATCAGTTTGAGGGTGATAAGCCATACTAAATTTCAGCTTGGTACCAAACAGCTGGAACAGTGTGCTCCAAAAATTCCCCGTAAATCTTGAATCTCTATTTGAGATCATCTCTTTGGGAAGACCACAAACCCACACTACTTCATGGAAAAAGAGCTTTGCTACTTGTTTTGCATTCACTATTCCCACAGTTAGAATGAAGTGTGCAATCTTTGACAACTTATCCACAACCACCATCAAAGTATCATAACCCTTAGATTTCGGCAAACAAGTGACAAATTCAAGTGTCACACTTTCAAATAGCCATGGTGCTGGAATGCATTGCAACTTTCCAGCCTGCTTCTCAGTTTTGCGCTTACATTTCTGGCATTTCAGGGCAGGAACAGACATAGTCCGCTACATCACCTTCCATATTAGATTAGAAAAATCACTTTTTCAATGAAGTTAGAGTCTTTCGCTTCCCACCATGTCCCACTGCTGGAACATCATGATGTTCCTTTAGAAACAACTGCTGCAGATCCTTAGAGGGAAGATACAATCTTTCTAGCTTATAAAATATAAGCCCATCCCGAACTGAGAAGTGAAGCTTCACATTAGTTCGATTAGCAACTTTTGCCGCTTCGCTACCAGCATCCTGCTTTGACAACTCCGCACGATGTAAGATTGCCTTCGTTAATGGATCACTTCCATATGAAGCCCGAACATCCTCTAACCAGTCTGAACTGACTGTCGATATTGCCCGGAACTAAACTTGACGACTCAATGCATCCGGAACAATATTGTCTTTACCAAGTTTTTATATGATTTCAATCATATATCTAGCAAGCTTCTCTTGCCAACGAGCCTGCTTTGGCATAAGCTTAGGCTGCGTAGTAAAGTAGCTCAATGTGTTACTATCTATATAAACCTTGGTGTTTCCACCCAAGTAGTGTCTCCAGTGTTCCAGGGCCGACACTATAGCAAACATCTCTTTCTCATGTGTTGGCCATCTTCGTTGAGTTTCATCCAATTTCTTGGAATAGAACGCAACGGGACAACCATATCGCCTTAGCGTAACACCAGCCGCTTTGTCACAATCTTGCTGCAACACAGCACCAATAGCATAACCCGATGCATCATAATGCACTTTGAAGGGTTTCTCAAGATCTGGGATCCTAAGAACAGGAAACGTAGTCAAGATCTCCTTCAACTGTACAAAAGCACGCTAACAAGCTGGTGTCCAATGAAATAGAATACTACTCTTTGTCAACTCAGTTAACAGAAGAGCAATTCTTGCAAAATTGTGGACAAACTTGCAACAATATCCCACCAATCCAAGAAAGGAACGAACATCTGATACAGTGGTCGAAACTTCCCAAGACTTCACCGCTTCCACCTTCTTTGGATCAACTTCAATCATGCCACCACCAACTATATGTCTGAGAAAGTCTACGCGCAATTGACTAAAAGCGCATTTACTTTCCTTAGCATATAGTTTGTGTTTGTGCAACTTCTAAAACACCAGCTCCAAGTGTTTCAAATGATCCTCCAACGTTTCACTAAAGACTAAAACATCGTCAATATACAAGACAACAAATGGATCCAAATAATCTCCAAATATTCTATCCATCATAGTGTTGAACGTTGCTGGAGCATTGCATAACCCGAATGGCATGACAAGGAACTCATAAGATCCGTATTGTGTCTTAAATGCTGTCTTCTCCACATCCTAATCTGCCACCTGTATCTGATGATACCTGGATTGCAAATCAAGTTGCGTAAAATACTTAGCCTTTAAGAGTTAGTCAAACAAGTCATCAATGCGTGGCAAAGGATAACTATTTTTAATCGTGATCTTGTTGAGTGCCCGATAGTCAATACACATCCTCATGGTTCCATCCTTTTTCATAACAAAAAGGACCGGCGCTCCATAAGATGACTTGCTCTTCTTGAGTTCAACCATCTCCTTGATGTTCAATCAATACAGAGCTTTCATAGGTGGTTTAGAACTCAGAATAACCTCAATCCGATGATCAACCTCACAGTTAGGAGGTAGCCCTGGTGGTAAATCCTTTGGGAAGATATCCCGATTCTTCGCCAACAACTCCAATATCTTCTTTGGTACATGATCAACCCCGTCGCCGATTTGAATTGAGTCACCAACACCCTCAGCCTCCATTACTTGAACCCAAAAGGTCTAACATCCCCTCTTAGCTACTTTTTGAGCGGCCCTCGCAATTAGGAACTTTGCATCCCAATCTTTTGGGAATGCTTTTGGAACCAGAAGGACACATTGGGACGTTCTTCGGACTTCAACATGATATGACTTTGTCCAACACCATAAATCCCTTTTATATATTTATTGAAGAAGTCCATACCAAACACCATTTGAAAATCTGGTATCTTCAACATTACCAAGTCCACTCTTTCTTTCCACTTGGATATTTTTATTGGAATATCACTCACAAATTTTCTGGCTACTTGCCCACCTTCCGCAAATCAGAAGTGCATAGGCGACATTTTCTCAGCATTCAATCCTAACAACTTAACTAAGTATTCGGATATCACACTATGGGTAGCTCCCGTGTCAATCATCATTCGGATTCAGTGTCCATGGACAAAGCCTACCAGATACATCAACGGATCAGTGTTTGCATTGATTGCGAGAAAAGCTTGAGGAAAGCAACGAAAGTAACTCACCTTTTCTTCCTCATAGTCTATATTGACCAACTCGTCAACCCCTTCAGCTTCACCACCACTGTCTTCCCTCATAACATTAATACGAGACCTTGTCTTATGCTTGTTAGGACATTCCAAAGACTTATGTCTTGGCTCTCCACAATGGAAGCAATGACCCATACTACCCTTTCCACTAGGAGGCAGGTTTTGCAGGTTATTACAGCTTGTACCTACTAGGAGGAGGAACAGAGGGCCTAGGACCAGAAGAAGATGCTGGTGGTCTCCAATCACCACCACCACCTTTGTTAACCATTGTTTGTGAGCCCCCAGAGTGGAACTTGCCTTCCACCCTCTATTTCTGATCACCTTGTTTATTCCTAGAATTCTTATTCTTGTCCGAGGTACCAGTATATGGATGCTGATATTGTTCCATGAGTGAATGGCTAAAGGCAACTTGCTGTGCTGCCTCCTTACACTCCAGGTACGTCTTCGGCTTAAACTTCAAAATCTCATTATGACAAAGTGAACTTAAACCCTTCAGGAAATAATTCTGAGCATCTTCGTCACTCATATTTGCAATCATAATGAGCTTTTGAGCAAACACATTAACGTAATGCATGAGGTCCCCTCGCTGCTTTAACCGTTGTAGCTTCGCACGAAGTCTCAAACCAAGATCATCCGGCAAGTATTTCTTATGGATACGAGACCATATCTTGGTCGAACTTCTAGTCTGCCCTTTTTCAGCACACACCTGGCGCCACCAAGTTTTGGCATGATCGGTGAGAAAGGATTGCACGCACACAACTTTCGTACGATCATCTACATCTACTGCTATGAAATAATTTTCCATATCGTAGACCCAGTCTTCTAAAACTTGATAGTCTCGCATGCCTCTGAAGTTGGGTGGTTTCAGAGGCTTGAACATTGAAACTCGTGTGACTGCAGAACTTGAAGAGGAGTCTGGTTGCTTAGGCTTAGCTGGTTTAACTGCCTTAGCTTCTTTCTTCCTCTTCTTGTTCTCCTTCTTGAATTTGTGAATCTCCCTTCGCAAATTCTCGATCTCGACTTCCTGAGCCGTACGTTGCAACGCCGCAGCATTTGGCTCTTCCTCTTCTGACTTGGCCTCAGCCTCTTCCATAGCATCTCTAGCAGGAGTTTCCTCTTCTTGATTTGCCTGTCTAGAGGTTTTAGCATCATCAGCATGGTTCCTTTTCACCATCTCGCTAGCTGCATGCATGTCTTTATCAATAACTGAACATGCTTACAACGTTCTTACCAAATGGTGCAATCAACCTAATCCTATATAGGTCACTCGGATCTACTAGAAAAGTCTCTGCGAATGCAACTTGAGTTAGAAAATCAGACAAAAGTTGGATAGGAATCGCTAAAACAATTCCTCTAATACCAAATATAGCACATCTGAATTTGGAGCCAAACTCCAAGTCCGTTGCACTACGAAATGAGGGTCCGGTACAATCCCACGAGCACCAGCTTCCCGTATTTAGCACCTGCACACAAAATGGTGTCAAACAGAATCTGGCACAATTTTGGTATACCGGTGGCCTAACGCGAGGAGGAGTGTACCGCACCAACTAGAGCAGCGTGGAGCTTGGGCTTAGACCCAAGCTGGACATAGAACAAGGAGTGACACACCCAAGTGGGAGCCAAACTAATGTCTCAGGTGGTCGGACATACATTCTAACCATTATCCCTACTATACATTTGGAACCCCCTGTATCCCCCCCCTTGAGGAACACACGCATTGGGCTTTCACCCCAAGCCTCCCTTAGTATCAGGAGTTAGTCTCTAGGACAAGCTCAAAACTTATTAAATATGGAATGTCCATAGATTGTGAATTTGGACACGGGACGAACACCATTGTGTTCAGGCAGACCTCTACATTTTGTAGATATGCCAAATGAGCAAATTTAGACACTTTCCATAAATATAATTTGGGACTAAAATGAGACTAACACAAAGGGCATTCTTGTCACTAGTAAGTGCAAAACAAAACGAGACGGGAACTCCTTACCAGGCTAAGCATGCTTAGCTAATAGCATGTAAGAATTCCATCCTTATGCTCATCTGGTCTAAGTACACTCGAAATGCCCAGTTAACTCCACTAGCACAAGAGGGGCTACCAAAGGGATCCAACTGTATCGACCTCCTGCCGTCATAGTAGTAAGGAAAGAGTGTCTGTAAGGACTGGCCGACAAATATCTTCAATATCTATCAATATCTTTCAATATCTTTTAATCGCGACAATAGTATAGGAATCACCAAGATCATGATAATTGGAAAACATAGGATTCACTATCCAACAAAATTTAATAACTATTGTATCATCAAGAAACTTAAGGATAAAACTTAACTACCAAAGGTTTCAAATAACATACTACACAACTTACATAAGATAACTCAAAGAACACAAAGTATCATTGACTAGCAAACAAAACCCTTGTGAATGTATCACTTAAAGGAAATAACATCCAATCTATCAGAACCAACTATAACAACAATCAACAGAATAGAATGAATGTTGCAAAACTAACAAATATAGCATTCATACCAACTATCACACTAACTAATTTAAATAAATATCAGTTAATAATACAAAGGAACTTAAGTTGCTTAAGCAAGCGTTGGCAACATCCTATCAATATCTTAAACCTAAGAGACCAATCCAAAACATATTATAAAGAATATATGGTAATGCGAAAAGCCATAAGCTATAAAAGAAAATAACTAACTATTATAAAAGATCATCAATCATCCTATCAATGAAGAGATACATAATCATTGTCAAAGAAGGAATCTGCCATCTTGAAGAATGGCAAATCATTTTAGATCAACAATAATCAAGCAAAACCTTTGATAAAAATAATCAACTATTTTATATGACAGCCAATCATCACCAATGATTGCCAAATGCAAATATTAACTTCAATATCAAAGTTAATGAACCAAAATGCCTGAAGTAAAACCTAAACCATCTATGTGCCACATGTCACATACCATATGCCATATGCCATATGTCAAATGTTTAAGGATAGTGAAGTAAAACTTGAGTTTCAAGGCCTTGGTGTAAGCTCTTGACTTTAGATTTCCTGAAAGGTCACCCAACCCAGTCTTAAGGATGCTTAACCCTAAGTATCCTAAGACCCTTAACCAATTAAAAAAAGGGATGCACTCTTATTCATGGGCTTTTTCTTTATATTTGAACCCTTATTATCCCAAATATGACTGTAGGTATTAAAAATTATGTGTCGGCTAGTCCTTTTGGATATTCTTTTTTTATTGCCATGATGATAGGAGGTCGGTATTGCTGGTCCCTTTTTCAATCTCCACCTAAACCAATTGAGAAACTGATCTTTACATGTGCACTTGACCAAATGTGTATAAGGACAGAATTTCTAAGTGCTATCAATCAAGTATACTTGACCTGGTTAGAAAAACTCATTCATTGACTTGCACTTGCTAGTGTTAGGAACGAGTTTGGTCCTTCAATATTTGCAAAATGATAGGTTACTATGTTTGCTAAACACCCTTGCTATCATGCACCTTGTGTTAGTTCCATTTGGTCCTAATTCCTATTTATGGAAAGTGTCTAGATTTGCTAATTTAGCATATTTATGGAATTAGAGATTGTCTTGAACACAATAGTGTTAGTCCCATGTCCAAATTCACAATCTAGTGCCATTCCCCATATTTAGTAAGTTTCGAGTTAATCTTCTGGTACTAAAGATGGCTAAAGTGTGTATTCCTTGGGGGGGCGGGGGTGTAGTGGGTAATATATAGTAGGGATAGTGGGTAGGTTGGGCATGGTTGACCAACCTAATGCATAATTTAGCTCCCGCTTGCGTGCATGTGTTTATTTTGCGTCTACCTTGGGTCTAAGCTCAAGTTCCACACCATGCTAGTTGATGGAGTACTTATATCCTCGCGTTAGGCCACCAGTATGTTTGTAAGGAACCAACTCCCCGAGGTGTCATAGGCTAAAGGATCCCTGAAAGCACGACCGAAATGATAAAGAGTTCATCGGATGGGACCGAGTCTGAGATCGAGTCCAAGACCGACTCTGAAACTGAGTTTGAGATAGAGTCCGGGATTGAGTCCGAGGCCGACTTCGAGATTGAGTTCGAGACCGAGTTCGAGACAGAGTCCAAGATCCGAGATCGGGTCTAAGACCGAGTCCGAGGTCAAGTCTGAGATCGAGTCTGAGACCGAGTCCGAGGTCGAGTCCAAGACCGAGTCCGAGACTGAGTCTAAGTACTAATACAAGTCGAGGGGTGAAAGCCCAAAGCATGTATCTCCCTAAGGGGGGGGGGGTTGAAGAGGGTTCCAAAAGTATAGCAGTAGGGATAGTGAGGTCCAAGAACCAGTCTTGAAGGAACTCTCTAATGGTGTTTCCAAACTGACTTGAGGTTGAGATTAGGGCCAAGGGGCCTTGGGTGGGAGTGAGTATGGACTCGGGTGGTGCTGGAGGGGCCACCCAAGGAAGTGCTCAAGAGCAACTCCCACTCCCATAAGGGAAATCAATTGCGGTGCTCCTAGCTTATGTGGAGGTGCCCCACTTGAGTACCTTGCGGCTCATTAGTCCTTGCCCTTCCTAAAGGCTTAGGCCTTTCCTTTGAGATGCAAGTGGGGGGATAAAAGTACCCATACCGGGCCGTTAGGCCATAGTGTTTCCCCTTGGCATCCCGGAGCAAGTGTTGCACCTAAGGCTTGGGATTTAGAGGGTCCCATGGTCAAGCTTTGTTATATCAACGGATGTTAAGAACCTGGAGGCTTGGTGTGCTTGGCTACTTGTGCTTGCGGGGAGTGTAGCCAAACATTAAGTCTAGTCTAACCTGGGGAGGGGGATTGAGAGAGACTTGGGAATCCGTGGATGGATGGTTAACATTTTATTGCTCGTGCAGTGAGTAGTTGAAACCAAGTAGAACCAAGTAGGAGTTGGTACAATAGGTAGGAACCTTGGTAAGCGAACTTAACAAAGGCCAAGGCAGTGTTGGACGGATAAATGAGGTAAGCTGGCAAATTGGAAAGGAAAAATTTGTGGCTTACAATTTGGTATTAAAGCCTTTTCCTCAGTTCTAGCGAAGGATAGAGACAGATTGCTAGGAGATGGCAAAAGTAGGGCATAAACGAACCAAGGCAGAGAAAGAACCTCCTTTAGAGTTGGAGCCTCTGGTTGAACAAGAGGCTATGGATGAGGAATCCTTGCATGAAGAGGACTCCAGTGAGGAAACTTTCAAATAGAAGTCCGGTGGTGAGGTTCGGTCGTCCAAGGCTCAATTGGACATTCTAGAAGGACAATTGGCATAGACCAATGCTTTGTTGGAGACTTTCATATACAAGCTAAAGTGTGAAGAGAAGCGGAAGAAAAAAAAGAGACTGCAGATGCTAGCAGTGCAGAAGGTGCGGACCCTTCGGTAGAGATTGAGGCAGAACTAAAAAATGTCAAATAGACCGAAGTGGAATCAGTCCCTCAAGCAGTTCCCAAGTACAAACCAAAGCCCCCACTGGTCTTCAAGGGAGTGAATGACTATAAGGTGGTGGAGGATTGGTTTTATGATATGGAGGACTACTTCCAACGTTGCGGTTACCAGGCTCGGAGAAGGTCCCATGTGCAAAACCATACTTAGTAGATAATAAACCATACTTGGAAGCACCACTAGAGAGTTCCTTTAAGACTGGTTCCTAGACCTCACTATCCCTACTATACTTTTGGAACCCCCTGCAACCCCCCCCCCCCCTCCTTGGGAGACGCATGCTTTGGGCTTTCAAAGCTCTATTTCGTTAAAGTGGGATTTATTCAGTAAAATGGGACTAGGTACAAATTTTCAAGTATTTGAAAATGACGTGAAATTATATGTTTTTTGTCCAGGGGCTAGACATATCTGGGGCATGGTGACTAGCACGGTGACCTTATGTCCAGACTGAGTCCATCTAGTTGTATAATAAATCTCATTGTCAAGGTGAACAAGCCGAATCTGAAGCTAAAGAAGAGCGATGGCATGCGCGCACACACTATTTGTTTGTTCATTGAGCGTGTGGTGAGCTTTCCAAGATGAACATCATTCCTATTAGCCAGACATATAACTTAATGGTGAGAACATTTAGATATTATTCAATGTTATCTTTTTCTAACGAATCTAATTGTGAAGGTGTAGCAAGAGGCATTGCTAGTCTGGAGAAGTCATTTAACTCATTTGACCCTTAGTGTATTTTCATGAAACTAAATAACATTCATATTATTAAGGAATTTCTCTAGTACCTTTTTTTTACGACATAGAGGCTTGCATTTCTTTCAAAGGTGATTTAGTAAAAGGCCTGAGGGCACATGCCATTCTATTTCTCAGACCGGTATTAAGATATACTAGTGCAAAGGGAAAAAGGTATTTGGTGATCAAGTAAATGGCATGAGGGCACACGCCATTATAAGCCTAAGCGCTAGTGGACACCTCCTTTTTGGTACTCTCAGCGGTACTATCATCCTTCTCCGGGTCAGTTGTTTTGCTTTGGATTGTTGTCTCTGACGTTACTGGGGCGTTCTCGATAGTTGTTAATGTTGCCGTTTGTTCAGAAAAATGATCACCTGGAGTATAGTACGGGGAGTTTGGAAGACTTATATATTCTACATCTTCACCTATCTCCTTCTCCGTCTCCTTTTCTGCCTCACTTACAGATTTTGTGCTTGCCATGAGAACGCTCTTCACCCTAAAATATGGAGTTCGTTGTGTTATAAAAGGAAACCAACACACACGCTGCAAGGGAATGATGGTACATAAAGCACGTAAGCCCACAATATGGGTTTATGTGCCATTAATATGGGCCACACGCCATATTATTAGATTTATGCACGTGTGATTGGTAAATGCATATGTCACATCATCTTTGTTTTACCTCACACACTATATCAAGCCTCCTCTGATTCAGATTCGGATTGTTCACCTTGAAATAAAATACATTAGAAACTTTGTAAAGGAATATTAATGAATCTCACCTTGAACCCGAGTTATGAATGCTCTTGCTGCATCTCTTGCATGGTCTGGCAAGGTGATGGTGGCACTCTGCTTCCGCATCCAACCATGCACAACATTATCCACCGATATGCTCATGCTGGGATCCCTTGGATTCAGCACCCATCTCTTTTCTAGGCAATCCTTCGTATATCCGGAACTTGGCTTGAACCACTCCACAGTTACATTGAAGGAGTTAGTTTCCGCGTCCTCCTCTGCATCAGTGATGCAGCGCCCCACCCATATGTAAGCAACCAAAGAGAACGACTCGAGAGACGATCCATGGGGTTCAAATATAGAGGGAAAGGGCCCATGAACAAGAGTGCACCCCCTTTTCCAATCGGTTAAGGGTCTTGGGATAGTTGGGGTTAAGCGTCCTTGGGTTTGAATAGTACTGGGCTGGGTGACCTCCCGGGAAGTCCAAACTCAGGAGCTTACATTTGGTATCAGAGCGGTCTTGGGTCCGACTCTGTTGGTTGGCTAGGGGAATCACACCACATGTTGATTGACATCTGGCTGGTCCAGTTTGCTCCCGCTGGGCTCGACCCGAGGGGTAGGGTGTCAAGAGAGCGAGGCTCTCGGGAGAGCTGCGGCTCTCAGCTTCCGTTCACGAGGGCGTGAACTTGCAGGGAAGCGTGGTGGATTGTAAGCAACCAAAGAGAACGACTCGAGAGACGATCCATGGGGTTCAAATATAGAGGGAAAGGGCCCATGAACAAGAGTGCACCCCCTTTTCCAATCGGTTAAGGGTCTTGGGATAGTTGGGGTTAAGCGTCCTTGGGTTTGAATAGTACTGGGCTGGGTGACCTCCCGGGAAGTCCAAACTCAGGAGCTTACACCATATCATTTGTTTTTTATTACTGGGTCTGACAAGCACGACCATTCCTTTGCAGACCTGTACTGGATTGAATGCTGAATCCGGCTTCTTGTTCCTCGGCCCACAATAGTGATCCTCAACATCGTTATCTGTCACTGCATTTCCAGAGGACATTGTTCCGCTACTATCTGGTGCTCTGGGTTCTGGCCAAAAGGACTCTTCCAATTCTTCATATACAACCGGCCCATTTTGGATAGCAGATATAATCTTCTCCCAGTATTCGAGCAAAGGCTTGCACCTCTGAAAATAGGATTCTCCACCAAACACCAACCCCCTCTTCCAGAAGGCAATATGCTGTCTAATCCCGGCCACTATACTTTCCTGGTCTTTGAGTCCATCCGGGTGCATCGGCCGTGGGGAACCCTGAGGAATCATAGGTTCCCCAGTTATGGGATCTCTCTTGAAGAGTTCAATGCCGTCCACTGGCAGCCACACTGTGTCCCATTCTCTCATCTTGTACCTCATCACTGGAGCACCGTCACACATGCTGAAATGAAACTGAAGAGGCTTGGAGTGGCCAATCAGCGTTTCGGATCCATCCCTGATGTAGCCTCTTACAAACCCCTTAAAGTCTGGAACCTCTGTCAGAAGTGCAGCTTCAACAGTGCCTTTGATGCAATTTTGGAATTCATCGTAGAGTTGTGGGAGGGTGAGGACATTGGATCGCCGGAGGGACTCTGCCAGGTGACTGAACATGGCATCGACGTCTTCATGAGTGTGCCCAACCATGAGAAAGCCAAGTGTAACCGTTTCAAATATGCCTTTGGCAACAAGCATCGCCAAGTACGCGAAGACGTACATGTTTTTGTTCTCACTGCCAGTATTGTCTGTTTGGAGCAGAAGATGGGGTGGAAGGCCACATCGGCCGCAAGAACTTCCTTGAGATTCTGCTTCGTTTGGATGAGGCTGTGCATTCACCGGGCGACCAGCCTCGTCGGAATGGCATGAGGCCTCACGTGATAACCCTACAATCTGACGGCCAACATATTCACTGGGATGGCATGGGGCCCCACGCGATACTGCAAGCCTTTGCTCCTCCTCCAGCTGAACCCTGTATGGGGTTCGATCGACAAGGGCCTTATGCAAGGGTTGGCCGTTCAGCTCAGTCTGCGCACTTTGCAGAGACCTTAAGTGTTTTGCTAGGGACGCAATCATCATGTTTGCACCCCCGCCACCCCATAGAGGTACAAAGAAGTTCCCATAGTTCTGGGCACCATGCCCATGAGCGATTATGCCAAACAGAGACACAGGCAGCTGCATGGATGAAGAGATTGCCTTGGGGGCAGGATTGAGTCGAGGTAAGCACGTCTTTTTCTGGTCCATTTTGTCGTGGATGATGCAGAGGTAAGAGTCAGGTCTCTCCATGGAGAGAATCCTGTTATGATAATATGCAGTCCTGCAGCTTCTCTGCTCGATATTGTGGTCGAGCCGCCTTCTAACCAACGTCTCTCGCTCTTGAGCGCTGCAAGAATTCTTCGACAAAGCCATTTTGATAGCAGTGCACTCGTCACACTTTGAAAAGCTGGAGTACTTTCCTATACTCACATCCCTGAACCTGTTGCTCCACAATCTACTAAATCTAGATTGGCTCAGCTTCCTGTAGCCATTACTCTAGAGTTCCCGATTCACATCTTCCAATATGGCCCCCTTGGTATACATGGAAGGGAGAACTCGTTGGGTGTCTCGTGTTCCATCTTCCAAGAGGCGGGTTTTATGTGGTTGCTGCTCGCTACATGTCTCGACAAACCTCTTGAAGATTGCCTCTCCATATACAACATGACCCCTGGTTTTGTGCGTACCGTCGTTCCCATGGACTGCCTGTTGAACCCTTTGTTCCTCGAACTCAGTTTTGATTCTGTAGAATGTGGTTCGAGGGACTCCATAAATGATTCTCCATGCCTTCATGCAGACCAAACCCCTCTGGAAGACCATGCCCCCCACCTGATGTTCTGAAGCATCAACAGATGACCGTAATGCCTCATACACAAAATTGCGAGCTGCCTTCCAAGACAATGTCTTGTATCTTGCTCTCTCCTCTTCAATAGCATCCCAATCAGCATGTTGACAGCACCTCCTCTTGCAACAAGCAACTGTCGAGACCATTCGAACCTCCATCGCCATTTTCTGCCTTTTCGGTTCGTTGCTCATATCCCTTTGGCTGCGCTTTAGGAAGGTGTACTTTCTTTTCCCATGAAGAGATGTTCTGTCATCAGTTGTAGTGGTGTTTGATTGTGAATCCTTCACATTCTCAAACACTAAGTGCCTCAATTTCCACCGCACAATGCTTCCAATAGTCAGACTGTTTTCTTCTGTGTCAACAACCTCTAAAATCGCAACTCCAATATCATCCCAGCCCAATTCTTGATTAGCAACCGCATCTCTTGGATCGACAACTGTGGCTAAGCCCTCAGCTACCACCTCCCCCTCGGGGTTGTTTAGAAACACTTTTGCCTGAATCCATGTAGCACGGTTCTTAAGATCCACGGAGGGAACATGCGTCGCACTTGCGCTGTCCCCAACATCTGCTTTCTTCTGAAGATTTTTCAAGGCAACAACAACATTTACCCCGACGACCATCTCTCCTCGTTCAATAGCGACCACATTCCCATCGAAGACAATCTCTACTGATACAGCAGCATTGCCTTCCCCAAGCCTTTCACAGTGTATAACAAAGTTCCGATCCATAGACACAAGGGTCCCTTTTGCAACTCTCTTCCCACCATTCAAAATGTAAACCTTTTCCCCAACCCTGAAGGCCATTCTGAAAGTGCAGAAAAGAAGTTAAGACCATACAAAAAATGATTGGAGAATGGCCTAAATCATAACATACCAAACAACCTCAATAGCATGAGGCCACATGCCATTATTCAAACATGCTATTGACACCCATGTGAAATTTCGCATTCACAAAATTGGCATGAGCCCTCATGCCATTAGTGGTACCACTAATGGCATGAGGCCTCACGCTATCTTTGGCCCCTGCTAGCCTGTTGCTATATTCCTTTTGCCTTGCTGCAACTGTATATATTTTTGTGTGCGTGACTAGTCACCCATACAAAAATATATACAATTGCAGCAAGGCAATGGCAATAGGCTAGCAGGGGCCAAAGATGGCATGAGGCCTCATGCCATCTTGATATACACACAGCTGCAGGCAAGTAAAAACATACATGACAATACGCTAGCCATGAAATTGCAAGGGCCCAAGATGGCATGTGGCCTCATGCCATTTCTAAATGTGGTCCTAAGCCATTCCATGGTGAACATACCAGGAAGCACAAGTGCCGAATATCAAGAGGAAGCGGTAGCCACACCAAAGACAGTGCCGCTCGCAACACCGCAACTACTCGTAGCGCCGTTCGCAACACCGCAACTGCTCGTAGCGCCGCTCGCACAAACTGCCACTCGCATAAACTGCCGCTCGCAATGGCGCTCGCAATGCCGCAACCGCTCGTAGACGCATAAACCACAGCCCACAACGCCGCTTACACAAGCAGCGCTCACTGCGCTCAGCGGAACCAAGAACACGGCGCACAAAAATGATAGACCTAGGAATGAGTTCGAGAATTCAAAAATAACACACGCTTGAACGTCACATCAAATCCTCTGACAAACCAGATCTTATGATTCCTCTGACAAATTTCAAACTGAGTAGCTTCTAGACTTTGCTGTCGGAGGTTGAACTTTGTCACATCATGTCCTTGCCTCGATCCAGCTGTGCCATGTCAGTGATTCGAACTTTGCCATGCCATGTTAGCGATCCGCGCCAAGATTATTCGCCGTGTAAAGGAATAATTACGCTGTGTGTGTACGTCCATTTATGGCAATATAAGGCCACACGCCATTCAAAGAATAATGCTCGACATAAGGCCACACGCCATTCAAAGAATAATGCTAGTCGAGCATTTTTTGGTGCATTTTTGGGTTCAAAATTGCATGAGCCCACACGCTATAAAGTTTACCTGTACCAAAAATAGAAACAGCTTTATTTACTTGGGAATTTAAGTGGTTGAGGCATTTTTAAACTTACAAACACATGCCCTACTTACATTCCTTTGGTTGCCTAAAATTCAAAAATATTATAAACCTTTCTTTTTGCATTTTCAATGTTTTCAATTATGGTTTTTGATTTTCGTAGGACCAGCCTAGTAATCTATTTGCATCCCGTCATGTTTATAGCTAGCTTTCGTTCGTCCCCTTCGCTAGCCTGAGATACATCTGCTCGGCATCTGCCTCTTACAGCATTTGCCCAGAAAGGGCATCTTTCTTCACGCAGCATTTGCCACATGTTTAGGGTTTAGGGTTTAGGGTTTAGGGTTTAGCAATTCAGTAGCTTGATAAACATGCAAATACAGAACTTGATGCAAAATCCTTTGATATGTCACAATGCCCCTAGGACCATAAACACATTTCAATAGAGAGGGTCCTTTCATTTCATAACTCCTTACGTAGATCTTGGTGAAACCAGAGTTAGTGAAGTTAGTTTCTTGTGATCCCGCATCTGATTGTGATGTCCCTTTGCAGTTTCGATGGAAAGGTCAATGCACACCAAACTGTAAAATCTTGGAGCAAAATAACGGTCGGATCTATGGCAAATGCCCCTGAAACATTGTAAGGCTCGTGTGGTCTCATGTGGTGTCCGATCGAGATGCTTCTTTGCAGGGTCATCAAGAAAGACATTGTATACCATTCTGTAAAATCTAGTTGCGATCTAACGGTTGGATCTCCAGAAAACTCAAAAAAATCTCGCACGTGTCAGAATATCCTAGGAATATACTCCTATGTGCCCCTGAAAATGGCATGCGGCCCCATGCCATTCAAGAGATAATGCCAGATGATGCCGAGAATTTTTTGGTGCATTTTTTGGGTTCAAAATTGCATGAGCCCACACGCTATAAAGTTTATCTTTGCCAAATAGAGAAAAGTTTATCTGTGTCATGTGAGGTAGTTATAGTCCTTTGTGCTCGGCATCTGCCTCTTGCAGCATTTGCACTGAAAGGGAATTTTTCTCCATTCAGCATTTGGCCCTGAAAATGGCATGTGCCCACACGCCATTCAAGGAATAACGCCACAGGACGCCTGGATTTTTGGGTTTAAAATGTTTAGGGTTTTTTGGGTTTTTTCAAAATATTTTGGGTCCAACGTTTTTTGGGTTTCTTTGGTTCAAAATTGCATGAGCCCACACGCTATAATATTGATTTGAGAGAAAAATAGAAACAGATAGAATTTCTTTATTTAGCTGAACATCTGCCATTTTTGGAAATACAAGATGCTTTGGAATATCCAATCATGCATGGTATAAATATAGCGAGGGTATTAAATGATATCCCAATCATGATCTTTCTTTTGGATTTCGCGTGCATGCAGTCCGAGGAATGATGACGTTGCGGATTTCTTTTGGATTTTGCATGCTTGCATGCGCGCGGCAATCCAGAAATTAATGGTGGCGCCCAAGTCCGAGGAATGATGACGTGGCGGGATTACCAACCGTTGTGACATTTCGCGCGTGTGAGGTTAGGTTTTGCATTTTGCTTTGTACTCGCGCTCGCACACTCGCGCTCGCGCTCGCATCACACTCGCGCTCCCGCTCGCATCGCGCTCCCACTCGCGATCACGCTCACTTCTCTACAGGTTTCTCGTGTGCATCGGCGTCCACTCGCGCTTGCATCACACTCGCGCTCGCATCGCGCTCGTGTGCATCGGCGTCCACTTCAAGACACACCCAATTTGTAACTTCGCCGCCAACTCCGCCGCCCACTCCGCCACCCACACGCAGCCCACTTGGCGTCCCGGGAGATTTCAGCACCACTCTCCAACTGTAAGTGGCAGAGTAGCCTTGCTGCTACGATCCGCTGCACACACAGTGCACATTCACCAGCGAGTCCGGCCTCGATTGTCACGGCCTCCATTCGGCTTCAAATGGTAAGTCTTTTAGGCCAAGTAGAAAATGGCATGAGGCCACATGCCATTCAGTAGCAACATTGGCATGCACCGATTGGGCTCTCGAGTGCAGTCCGGTTACAGATGGCGTGTAGCCTCACGCCATCTTAGGATGCAGCCTCAAGACATCTGATGCAGTGTTGATTAGGATGCAGCCTCAAGCAATCTTGTGCAGTGTTGGATGGCGTGTGGCCTCACGTTATTTCCAGCTGCTAGCTTTTCATCTGTCAGCTCTAATTGTTGTGCATTTTTGAATAGGCGAGGAATTGTGTTCTTCTTCTAGCCACTGTCAATGTGGATGCAGAGAAGGGGGAGGAGCTCACCAGTTGGACTTTCGGGATGGAAGGCGAGGATCTGAGGCTGTACAGCACAGATGGTGGGAGAAAAGAATGCATGGGGATCGTCATCCAAGTGACAGACACTCCATGCAGTTCCATGCAAGAATATGGACTGGCACTTGTGGTAGAGACAGCGTCTGCCTTCAAGATCCACCTTGCACATCCTAGCGGCTTCCCGGAGGGGGGCAGCGGCTATGAGGAATTCCTAGAGGGAGCTAGGGAGAGGTTGTCCAGGAGGCCCACAATTTCAAAGACGCTGCGGGTCTATGAAGATCACATGGAATCCACGGACCTCACCTACGGCGATGTTCAAAAACTATATTCCAACATTGAGCCGTTGAGAGTGCCTCCAGTTTGCGAAGCGAAGGGGAAGGGGGTCGATCTGGAAACTACCCCGAAGCAGAAAAGGGTGGTCAAGCTCAAGCCGACGTCCGACTCTGCTGCTCCAAAAAAGAAGCTACTCGGTGATGCCATTGCCTCGGGTTCGAACACTACACCCACCAAAAAGAAGAGCCGCAAAGAGCAGAAAGAGCAAGAAGAGGCAGCAAAAATCGTCGCAGATAATAGTACTTGTTACTATTCCAACAAAGTATATACAATCGACGTGAGCCGTATCGAGATCCAAAGCAAATACAACCACAGGCTAGTATCTTATGAGTGGGTGGAGAAACTGAAGCAGAAGATGCTGGCAAGTCCAGTAACACCCGACATCGCAGACGTGATCCCCTACTACCGAACAATGAAGGGCGAGACGAGGTTTCCAGACTTGATCAATAGGAAGGTGTTGGACGATCAGAACATCCGGTTCTATGCCGTCTCCGGGCAGCATTCTAGCTTGGCGATGCAACAGATAGTTGTGGATATTATGGTGGGCGAGGAGGTGAAGAAAGTCTTCAAGACAAGAGTTGTCCGCCTGATAAAAGGCAACTCGCCCCTCCGATCTATCATATACATCTCCCACGCGCAGAATGTCAAGCAAGAAACGTGCTACAAATCGGGTCTGCACGAGACATTGGCACGAACACGGAAGCTCTGGGTTCAACTGAAGAAGCCACAAAAACCAGGACAAGGACGTGCACTAGCAACTAGCGCCTGGCAGGTAAGCCTCGTTGCATGTGGCATAGCATGTGGCCTCACGCCATTTCCATTGCAGGAATTCTCGAGTCTTCTCTCGAAAACACTGGGGGTCAATGACACACTCAGCATCCATAACATTCTACTCGCGACAAAAGTTGTTTTTGACAAATGGGTAGATGTGCTAAGGAGGTACCATGACGGGGAGTTGCTAAACTCAATGGGTGTGGAGGACGGCCGGAAGCCCAATGATTTGAAGCTCAACGCCTTGCGTTTCTCGCGGTCTCTAGACGACGACGACCTTCTGACAGTGGCTAATGCTCTTCTACGTGGTGAGGTAGTCTTCAACAAGACCAAAATGACTCCTGGCCATATTGTGACATACGAGGACTTGTGCACGACTCTGAGAGCTCGTGCGCTATTGAAGGATTGGATCTTCGAGCAAGTGGCCGTGGCGAGGGTGAGCATCGACACCACGCAAGAGATGATGGAAGAGCTGGACTTGTCAAATGAAGACATCGACGAGTACGTGAAGGGGGCCCCCAAGTTCATCGATCTGCTGCGGGATGCCACGAAAAGTAAAGTTGAGAAGTTGGATCAGTATCCAAATTTCATTAAGAGGGATGTCGACCGCCGGCTTCAGAAACAGCTCGACCCCGCAGCAGAGGCCTATCGAGAACCTTACCGGGTATACGTGAATTCGGATGAGGATCAAAGGTGGAGGAGCATCGTTTCCCGCGGAGATGAGCAGGTCAAGAACATCTTTTGTGTGATGGACTTCACAAACGAGGAGATCACTCATGCAGACGAAGTCAGCTCCATCATTGACTTAATGGTGGGACTTGCGGAGGTGGAATCTTCAGTCCACTATATGATCTACGACTCCGAATCCTATCACAAGTTCTGGAAGGCTTTGAACGAGGTGAAGGCTCGGTTGAAAGGCAAGGAGATGCGGGAGATCCATGGGATAATGGCTAAGAAGAAGATACCGACGAATGTCCGCATCTTCACAGTTGCCCTTGTTATTGGTCCTGCAGCAGAGTGGGACTGGAGTGACTTCCCAGCTTTGTTCAACAAAGCCGATCGAATTGATCTGAGGGAGGTCAATTTACCCGTGCCTGAGGAACTGAAGACGGCTATGGAGCTTTCGAATCCAAAGAAAGCTCCAGGTGCAGCATGGGAAATGCTCAGCTGGGTCTTCAACGCAATAGCGGGTGACTCCAAGGGCAAATGCGTTGTCGAGTACAACTGCGGCGGACTATTCTTTCGAGCCGCACTACTCAAGGGTGTCCCATGTGTTGCGGTGACAAACTCCATTGAAGAGGTGACTTCAATGGAGCATATAATTACAGTTGCCAAAGAAAAACAGTATCTTCTCTACGAACCTGGTGAGTACGCACTTTAAGTTTAAATGTTATCTCACAAGCTCTGTATGCAGGAGCGTGGCCACCCCCAGATGCTGAAACGGCGTTAACAGCTACTGATGTTAGGCCGAGGTCACAACCTGCACAAGGTAAGGTCACGTGAGGCCTCACGCCATTTTGATTATAGATCGTTGTGAATATTCAGACACGAGGACTGAAAAGCGCACTGGTGGCGCGTCGAAGAAGGACAAACAGACAAGCAATAGGAAAAAAGGAGGTACAAATTATATTTGCAATGGCGTGTGGTCTCATGCCATTCCTTGCAGGAGACACTTCTTCAAAGGCAAAACAGGCAAGCACCAGCCAAGCTCAAACTGACAGTGGTCATAAAAAGCGAAAGCACGTTGGACAGTCGTCGGGATCAGAGGCGTTTGATTCGAAAAGGAAGAAGGGCAACGAAAAGATGATAGGTAATGCCTTGCGGTTATGGCATGTGTGCTCATGCCATTCATTGCAGATCAAGGGCTGAGTGAAAGGAGCCAGTCACCACCTTCTGACTCAGATTCCTATGGCGGACTCCCCTTCCCCAATCTCAATGGAGAGGTACAATGGATGAGGGATGCTTTTCAAGTCAGGGCCACGTTTTTCTCATCTCGTCGTCTTCGAAGGGTGCAAGAACGTGCAGAAACCATGTTAAGACAGTCGGGTGAGGATACGGTCCTAGGTCACGCACTAAAACAGGCTATGGATGTCTTGTATTTTGAGATGGAGACTCGGCCAGATGATTTTTCCAAGATGGTCCTGGAAAAACAAGCAATCCAGCCTGAGCAGCCTATGGAAGAAATGCAAGAGGGGGATGAGGAGCCAGAGAAAGATAATGAGCAGGAAGAGCAGAAGGACGAAGAGGAGGACGAAGAAGAGGAGGACGAAGAAGAGGAGGACGAAGAGGACTTGGATGGTCCTCACAATGGTGACGATCACAATAACGACGATGACGATGATGACGATGATGGCCAGCCTGAGGTGGCCAAAGAGCAGCGGAGGAAGGTCATACAAGACAAACCATCAAGTAAATAATAGTACATCCATTCCTAACCTTTTACCATTTCTAACATTGTCCATGTAGGTCGCAGAAGAAATGGTAAGTAGAGATTATTCAGTTGAATTAAGATACAAACTCTAGCCTTTAGTGTCGAGGAAGGATAGTGCCAAGCAAGGGTCGAAACGTATGTCCAATCCTTCAAAATCAGCAGTGCGCCCAAGTGATATCGGTCCTAGTTCCTCAATAGCAGTTGATGGTAAATACAGTATAGTCGATTCAATGTGCTAATGAGTTTGTTTTTAGTAGCACGGGAGGATACCATCTCAATCGAAGGGAGATATTTGGACATGCATATGGATCCGCCAGTGGACTCTACTTGCCTGCAAGAGTATCAGAGCTGGTGGAGGCTACTATCCATATCAACGCCAAGCAAGCTGACCACGCTCCACTTGATGCTGCCCATACCACTGAGTCAATCTTGTCCACGTATCCAACTGACGGTGACCAGGCGCCATTGGACCCGCATGAGGCCGCCCCAGCCGCCGAGCCGGTCGTATCCTCATTTCCAACGTGTGCCCAATCGTCTGACTACGCGCTGTTGGAACCTCCCTACACCGCCCCTGCTGCCTGTTCGGTCATGTCCACTTTGCCAACGGAGGCACCAGCTGAAATGGCGTGTGATCACACGCCATCGGAACCACCCCATGCCACTGTTGAGCCAGTTGTACCAGAGTCTACAGCTGAAATGGCATGTGCCCACACGCCATCGGATGCGATTGACCCCACATTGCAGAGGAGAGTATTTCCGCCCTTCACGTTTCCTCGACCAAAACCCTCTCAACGACCATCGGGAGCACCATTCGCTAATATTGTAGATGGTAAAATTGACTTGTACCATTTTTTATGCTAACGCATTTCATTTCAGAGTCACGGCGAAAGTACTGTATCGTTTTTGATCTGAACGGTGTCCTTTTCTCCCATGAGCGTGGCTCGTCCTCGAATGTCACTGCACCCTCCAAAGCCTGCGGTCGCAAGTTGGTCAAAAGAGACAGATTCACATTAATCACACGGGAGAAACTGCGGGATCTAATAATGACCATGCGACACTTAAAACAGAGGGCCGGGTTCAATTTGCAATTGGGAGTTTGGACATCCATGATGCGCCACAATGCATTAACGTTGCTACAGATGATGCACGATCAGACGCGAGTAATATTACCATTTGACTTTCTCCTAACGCAGGAGGATTGCTTGACTATGGTCCATGTGAGGGGTAGCAAGCCCATCTTCGTCAAGGCAGAGGCTGTAGTGATGAACCAGACTGCTAGGTCAAGTGAAATCCTCATCATCGATGACTCGCCGATTAAAACTGCAGCGAACACGCACACATATGCAGTGCACCCCATCTCTTGCAGTATGGAAACTAGGGAGAAGAAACCGTATGTTCTGGGGGACCTTGCAAAACGGCTTGAAGCGATGGTGATAGAGAACCGGCCAGTCCAGGAGGTGGCTGCAGAAATCAACCAAATGGCAGATGGAACGGTATATCAGAAGCCATTTGATCGGACAGACACCAGTCATCATTTATGGCATGTATATTGTCTAGCCAAGCACTATCCGCATCTCCATAATCTGCTCAACCGGATGGGTTCTTCGACCACTGAACATGAGCGTGGACGTATTAGAGAAGAGATGGCATTACTATTGGGTTTAAATCCTGATAGTGTGGAGAGTGATGAAATTCCAAGATTATTGTATAGGCGTTGGAGGCAAAAAATAACAGTCTGAGATGGCATGTATTTATTTAAAAATGTAACTTATTATGGCATGGGGTTCCATGCCATTGTATTAATATTAAAAGACAATTCTTTGAGAGGATTTGCATTATACTAGAAGTGTTACAGCATGTTATTGGAAGTCTACGAAGTTGTTTTATTAATAAGGGGAAAGTAAAGATTGAATGGGGACTTGGGCTCCACCTAGACTCGGAGCAACTGAGCCAATATTAAAAGGATGGAAAGAAATTGGACGACAATGACAAGGAGAAGAGAGAGGTGAAGCAGTGAGAAGTGATTGAGTAGACATTTCCTTGTTTAAAATAAAATGGCATGTGCCTCAATGCAGTTGAATTTTGTTATATTTATATACTATATAAAGGTTTGGAAACCTTATTTTACAAGTGGGATAATGACAATTCCCACTTTAACGAAATAGAGCTTTTCACCCCTTGACCTGTATTAGTACTCGAACTCAGTCTTGGACTCAATCTTGGACCTGACTTCAGATTCGGTCTTGGACTCAATCTCGGACCTGATCTCGGACTCGACTTCGGACTTGACCTTGGACTCGGTCTCGGACCCGATCTCGGATCTCGGACTCCGTCTCAAACTCGGTCTCCGAGTCGGCCTCGGACTCAATTCCGGACTCTATCTTGAACTCGGTCTTAGAGTCAGTCTTGGACTCGATCTCAAACTCGGTCCCATCTGATAAACTCTTTGTCATTTTAGTCATACTTTTGGGGATCCTTTAGCTTACGACAACTCGGGGAGTTGGTTCCTTACAACTCCACCACCCAAAGAAGAAGTTCGATGCCCACATTGAACGTCTCTTTTATCCTACGACTTGTTGACCATGTCTCCGGGGGCATCCTCCCACTTAGCGGTGTGCCTAAGTTAGCCTCCCCGGCCAAGAGCCCATACCAACGGAATATAGGTGTCCCTATACCCCTCACCTCACCACGCCCTAGTATGGGGTTGGGACTTGAACCCAGCCTTGCTTTACTAGGGGGTTGGGACTCGAACCCAACCTCTGTAGAATACATCTACGGATTCGACATCCCCGTGGGGAGTCGGGCGTAGTTCCTTACGCCTGGTCGACCTAGCTAACCCATTCTAATTAGCTTACCTTCGGCGCACTTTCGGGTCCCAACATATGCCATTGCTCAACTTCATAAATTGATACTTTAATTGAACTTTGCATAAGTACATAGAGTTCTGCCTTGCAAAAATTCCTCCACCAGATCTCACGCGTTTGCTAAGTTCTCTTCCGGTTCCTATGTTGCTTCACAGTGTGGAAATCCTTTCCACTTCACATAGAACTCTCTCATCTCGTGTTCTTGTCACTTACTCTTGCGCGCATTGAGGATGGCCCCCACTTCGTATTCCTCTTCCCCTTGGATAACCTCAAGTAAAGGTCTTAATTGGTCCTTGCGAAACAGATCCTCAAAGTACGGCTTGAGTAAGTTTACGTGGAACACTAGGTGCATCTTCCCCATCTCTCGAGGAAGTTAGAGACGGTAAGCCACTTTACCGATTTGTGCCTCAATCTCATAAGGCCCCGCGAACCTGCTTAAGGAAATCAAGATCAATTCATTTACAGGAATACATACATTTTTACCTTTAGGTCAACTTCCGGCTGATCCCACTTGGTAGCCTGAGGTTCTTGGTGTTCAGCCACACCTTCTCCCCAACCTGGAACTCTACATCCCGGCACTTCTGGTTCGCATACTTGGTTTGCCTTTGTTGAGCCCGTGATACTCAGCCACGCCAAGTTCCACAGGACCTTCAATAGCTTGCCCATTGATGACTTCTCATGGACTCACCCCAATACTCGAATGTGGTGAGTTGTTATAACACATTTTTGCAAGTCCCAAATGACTTACCCAATCGGTCTGGTCTCCCGAGACATAGCATCACAAATAATCCTCCAACTGCCTATTCACCCTTTTCGTTTGTCCGTCTATCAAAAAGTGTTAGTGCTATCAAATTTGACTTAATACCCAATACCTGTCTATGGGTGATAGGCTGTGCTGAATTTCAACTTGGTGCGATACTATTCTAGGAGAGTTCTCCAGAACCTACTGGTGAAGATCTTATCTCGATCCGAGATAATCTCTTCTAGCCTTTCCCGCACTCAAACCACTTGTTCGAAGAACAGCTTCGCCACACCTTCCGCATCCACTTCCGTTATGGTGGGTATGAAATGTGCCATCTTCGAAAATCGGTCCACCACCACGAATATTGTATCGAACCCCTCACTTGGGGGGAGTCCTGTGATGAAGTCCATCGTGAGACATTTCCACGGACGATCTGGAATTAGGATGCTTTGCAACAAGCCCCCACTAGCCTTAGTCACGGCTTTGACCTGCTGATATGTTGGACATGTCTTTACATAGTTTTGGACGTCCTTAGCCATATCTAGCCAATGATACTTCCTCTTGAGTAAGCCCATCGTGTTGGGCACTCCACCATGTCCTGCAAGAGGTCTGTCATGACACTCTTCTAATGCTACCTTCCTTAGTTCCTCTTCTGGAACATACACCCTCGTTTGCTTGTAATAGATCAGCCTGTTGCATTCCGCATAGCCCATTTTCTCTTCTATTGGCAGCTCACCTTTGTGGTGAGGTTCTCACGCCTCTTGGTTCCTCAGCAACACTTTTTGTGCTAGACCATTGTTCTCATATGCTGTCCGCACATCATCCCAAAAGGTTGCTATCGTGTTGGATATCGCTAACTTCAAGCTTGCTTTTCGACTTAGCGCATCCGCCACAATGTTGCTCTTCCCAGGCTTGTATAGAATCTCGCAATCAAACTTGGCCAACGCATTGGCCCACCGACCCTATTTCCCTCTCAGGTCGAGCTATGACAAGAAGTGTTTTGTTGCCACATTGTCCGTGTAAACTTTGAAGTGTCTCCCAAGGTAGTGTTGCCACTCCTTGAGCACCCTGACCACTGCAAACAATTCCTTCTTGTGGGTAGATTATTTCCGTTGAGCCTTGTCTAACTTCTTTGAGAAGAACGTTACTGGATGGTTGTCTTGCTTCATAGCTGCACCCAATGCAAAGTCTGAAGCATCTGTTTCTACCTCAAAGTCCTTACCAAAGTTTGGTAATGCCAACACGGGAGCCTTCCTCAACTTCCCTTTGAGGTGGACAAATGCTGCCTCGCATTCTGCAGTCCATACCATTTTCCCTTTTCCTGTTTGGTTCGTTAAGGGTAAGGCTACTCTTGAATAGTGTTTAATAAACTTTCGGTAGTAGTTGCATAGCCCCAAGAATGCCCTTAACTTATGTACATTCGATGGTCGCTCCCATTCCTGGATCGCTTGGACCTTCTCGGGTCCACCTTGAGCCCGTCCTTGCCATGCCCAAGAAACTTTATCTTTTGTTAAGCAAAGTCACATTTTCTCTCTTTAGCATACAGCTGGTGTTCCCTTAGTTTCTCAAACACCTTTGTCAAGTGTTTGGCATCCTCCTCTAGCGTTTCACTATAGATCAGGATGTCGTCAATATAGACGACCACAAAGTGATCCAGATAGGGTACAAAGATGTGGTTCATCAATGCCGAAAACGTTACTGGCGCATTGCATAGCCCGAAGGGCATCACCAGAAACTCAAAGCTCCCATACCTTGTTCAACAGGTTGTCTTCTCGACATCTTCCTCTGCTACCCTGATCTGGTAGTATCCTGACCTTAGGTCAATCCTCGAGAAGTATTTTGCCTTTCCCAACCTATCGAACAGGTCCTTAATCCTTGGCAAAGGGTACTTGTTCTTCTTTGTATACTTGTTGAGCAACTGATAGTCTATGCACATGCGCATAGATCCATCTTTCTTTTTCACAAATAACACCGATGCCCCATACGGCGACTTGCTCAACCTAATATACCCTTTGTCCACCAACTCCTCTAGTTGGCACTTGAGCTCCTCACGTTCCTTTTCGTTCAAACGATAGGGGGGATGAACCACCGCCTCAGTACCCTCGACCAACTCAATCTTATGTTCTATTGGTCGTGTGGGGGGCAACCCCGCCGGTAGCTCCTCCAGCATGGTATCTTGGAATTCATCCAACACCCGCTGGATCACTAAAGGTACTTCTTCCGTTCCCGTCTTTTTGTCACTCTTCACCAAGAGTAAGCACAAAAATGCTGCCTTGGTTCCTTTAATGAGTTGTCCTCCAGGTTTAAGCATGAATCTTTGGCCTTGCATTGCCCTACCTTTAGATCCTGGGCCTCCACCCTTGATCTTCTTCCTTGGGCATTCGCTAGTACCACAAGGTTCTTACCTTGTCCATGCATAGCTACCACGAACCGATTGAACCAATCCATCCCGAAGATCATGTCAAATCCCGCCATGTCTAACATGGTGAAATCCATGTCTACTTTCCATGTCCTTACTTCGACTCTCGCTTATCGAAGTACCTCATTGGTGCTTTGGCTACCTTGAACAAACTCTATAGTCCTTGGTTCGCCTAGCCGCTGCACCGCTAGTTCGGCTTGCCGGACTATGTCTGCAGCCACAAAATTATCTGAAGCACCCGTGTCATTACGGATCTTAACAAAGCTACCTCCGAGCTTCCCTCAGAGGGCTAGTAGATGTCGCGAACGACTCTCTACCAAAGTTGCTCCGTAATGAGTAATTTTGAGCTAGGGACTGGATCATATACCTCAGTTTAGATTTCACCCGACTTAATGGCCATATTGGCTCTGGCCTTTTTCGGGTAGGGACATTCCCTCGAGAAGTGTCCCACGTCACCGCAGTTGTAGCATATGTTGTTTCCCACGCTGCTAACCAACTTGCCCTTCTTATCCATAGGTTTATCTCTTTTTGCTTGACTCCCCCACGTACTCGCTCGCTAGCCACCGGATCTGCCTTTTCAGAACCCCAAGGGCTCATTCTTAGAGAAACTCTTCTTGAATTTCCCTTTGCTATATGTTCCCCTTGGTTTGGCCCTTTTGCTAAATGTGGACCCCCAACCCCGTCGTGTTCCCCTTTTGTAGGTTATCGTTGAAATGCACCTTGATAGCCGTATCGAACGCTTTTTTGTAATTGGTCGGGTTCCAACACATCACCTCGCCGCAAGCCCAGGTTTGCAAGCCTGATATGAAAGCATGGAACACATCCATATCACCCATATCCGTGATTAGTATCCTCTTTGCCATAAATCCATTCACATACTCTTGAATGGTTCCGGTCTGCTTTAGCCTACTCAACTCATCCCTTAGGTGCAGAGTAGCATTCGGAGGAATGTATGTCATGCAGATCCTCGCCTTCATCATTTCCCAAGTGGCCACCGGTCCTTCGTTGGCCTCCGTCGTTCTCCACCAAGACTTGGCATTATCTACCAAGTATGGTTTTGCACATGGGACCTTTTCCGAGCTCGGTAACCGCAATGCTCGGAAGTAGTCCTCCATATCGTAAAACCAATCCTCCACCACCTTACAGTTGTTCACTCCCTTGAAGATCGGTGGGGGCTTTGGTTTGTACTTGGGAACTGCCTGAGGGATTGATTCCACTTCGGTCTGTTCGACATTTTTTGGTTCTGCCTCAGTCTCTACCGAAGGGTCCACACCTTCTACACTGCTAGCATCTGCAGTCTTTTGCTTATTCTTCCACTTCTCTTCACACTTTAGCTTGCATATGAGAGTCTCCAAAAAAGCATTGGTTTGTGCCAATTGTCCTTCTAGAATGTCCAATCGAGCCTTGGACGACCAAACCTCGCCACCGGACTCATGTTTGGAAGTTTTCTTACTAGAGTCCTCCTCATGCAAGGATTCCTCATCCATAGCCTCTTGTTCGACCAGAGGCTCCAACTCTAAAGGAGGTTCTGTCTCTGCCTTGGTTCGTTTACGCCTTGCCTTTTTGCCATCTCCCAGCAATCCGCCTCTATCCTTCACTAGAACTGAGGAAAAGGCTTCGATACCAAATTGTAAGCCACAAATTTTTCCTTTCCAATTTGCCAGCTTACCTCGTTTATCCGTCCAACACTGCCTTGGCTTTTGCTAAGTTCCCTCGCCAAGGTTCTCACATATGGTACCAGCTTCTACTTGGTCCTACTTGGTTTCAGCTACTCACTACACGAGCAACGGAGTGTTAGCCATCTATCCACGGATTCCCAAATCTCTCCCAATCCCCCTCCCCGGGTTAGACTGGACTTAAGGTTCGGCTACACTCCCCGCAGGCACAAGCAGCCAAGCACACCAAGCCACAAGATTTCTAACATCCCTCGGTACCACAAGACCTTATCATGGGACCCTCTAAATCCCATGTTTTGGGTGCAACACTTGCTTTGGGACGCCAGGGCGAAACACCGTGGCCTAACAGCCCAGTATGGATACCTCTACCCCCCCACTTCCATCTCGAAGGGAAGGCCCAAGCCCCAAGGAAGGGCGAGGACCAATGAGCCACAAGGTACTCAAGTGGGGCACCACTCCACATGAGCAGAGAGCACCGCAGTCGGTTTCCCTTTCGAGAGTGGGAGTTGCTCTTGAGCACTTCCTGGGGTGGCCCCTCTGGCACCACCCAAGTCCATGCTCACTCCCACCCAAGGCCCCTTAGCCCCAATCTCAACCTCAAGTCAGTTTGGAAGCACCACTAGAGAGTTCCTTCAAGACTGGTTCCTGGACCTCACTATCCCTATTATACTTTTGGAACCCCCTGCAGCCCCCACTCCCCCCCCCCCCCCCCCCCCTTGGGAGACGCACGCTTTGGGCTTTCACCCCTTGACCTGTATTAGTACTCAGACTTGGTCTCGGACTTGATCTCGGACTCGATCTCGGACCCGACTTCAGATTCGGTCTTGGACTTGATCTTGGACCTGATCTCGGACTCGACTTCGGACTCGACCTCAGACTCAGTCTCGAACCCAATCTCAAATCTCGGACTCCGTCTCAAATTCGGTCTCGACCTCGGTCTCGAACTTGGTCTCCGAGTCGGCCTCGGACTTGATTCCGGACTCTATCTCGAACTCGGTTTCAGAGTCAATCTTGGACTCGATCTCAGACTCGGTCCCATCCAATGAACTCTTTGTCATTTCGGTCATGCTTTTGGGGATCCTTTAGCCTACAACACCTCGGAGAGTTGGTTCCTTACAGCAATGTGGGAAACAATGTGTTTTACAACTGCGGTGAAACGGGACACTTTTTGAGGGAATGTCCCTACCCGAAGAAGGCCAGAGCTAATATGACCATTAAGTCGGGTGAAATCCAAATTGAAGTACGTGATCCAATCCCTAACTCAAAGTTACTCATTACACAAGCAACTTTGGTAACGAGTCATTCACGACATCTACTAGCCCTCCAAGGGAAACTTGGAGGTAGCTTTGTTAAAATCTTTATTGACACGAGTGCTTCGGATAATTTTATGGCTGTAAACATAGTCCGGCAAGCCGAACTAACGGTGCAATGGCTAGGTGAACCAAGGAATATAGAGTTTGTTCAAGGTAGCCAAAGCACTGATGAGGTACTTTGACAAGCGAAAGTCGAAGTAGAGATATAGAAAGTAGACATAGATTTCACCATGTTGGACATTGCAGGATTTGATGTAATCTTCGGGATGGATTGGTTCAATTAGTTTGTAGTAGCTCTGCATGGACAAGGTAGGAACCTTGTGGTACTGGTGAATGCCTGGGGAGAACGATCCAGGGTGGAGGCCTAGGATCTAAAAGTAAGGCAATGTAAGGCCAAAGACTCCTGCTTAAACCTAGTGTCAACAAAAGGACAATTCACTAAAGGAACCAAGGCAGCATTTTTATGCTTACTCTTGGTGAAGAGTGATAAAAAGATGGGAATGGAAGAAGTACCTTTAGTGATCCAGTGGGTGTTGGACCAATTCGAAAATACCATGCCGAAGGAGCTACCGGCGGGGTTGCCCCCCGCATGACTGATAGAACATAAGATTAAGCTCGTAAAGGGTGCTAAAGTAGTGGTTCATCCACGCTATTGTTTGAGCGAAAAGGAACTCGAGGAGCTCAAATGCCAACTAGAAGAGTTGGTGGACAAAGGGTATGTTAGGTTAAGCAAGTTGCCATATGGGGTGCTGTGTTATTTTAGAAAAAGAAAGATGGTTTTATATGCATGTGCATAGACTACCAATTGCTCAACAAGTATATAAAGAAGAACAAGTACCCTTTGCCAGGGATTGAGAACCTGTTTGATAAGTTGGGAAAGGCAAAAGACTTCTCGAGGATTGACCTAAGGTCAGGATACTACCATATCAGGGTAGCAGAGGAAGATGCTGAGAAGACAACTTATCGGACAAGGTATGGGAGCTTTGAGTTTCTGGTGATGCCCTTCGGGCTATGCAATGCACCGGTAACGTTTTCGGCATTGATGAACCACATCTTTGTACCCTATCTGGATCACTTTGTGGTCGTCTATATTGACGACATTCTGATCTATAGTGAAACGCTAGAGGAGGATGCCAAACACTTGACAAAGGTGTTTGAGAAACTAAAGGAACACCAGCTGTATGCTAAAGAGAGAAAATGTGGGGGCTTATTATAAAGTATCCCAACTCCAGATTGTTCGCGAAAATGCCTTACGATGGACTTCATCATGGGACTCCCCCCAAGTGAGGGGTTTGATGCAATATTCGTGGTGGTGGACCGATTTTCGAAGATGGCACATTTCATACCCACAACGGAAGTGGATGCGGAAAGTGTGGTGAAGTTGTTCTTCGAACAAGTGGTTCGAGTGCGGGGAAGGTGTCGCGAATGTGACTTCGGGTATCGAAAGTTACCTGTCAACCAGTTCTTATGGACACTCTTACCTTACTGCCACGATGGCAGGAGGTCGGTATTGCTGGTCCCTTTTATGGTCTCCACTTAAGCTAGTTGAGAAACTAGTCATCGCGTGTGCACTTGACCAAATGAGCATAAGGACGGAATTCCTACGTGCCATTTGTCAAGCTACTTGACCTGGTTAGAGAAACTCATTCATTGACTTGCACTTGCTAGTGTTGGGAACCCCCGCGATGCTGAGATTGGTCCCTCAATATTGCTAATAGCTTACTGTGTCTGCCAAACACCCTCGCTATCATGCCCTTTATGTTAGTCTCATTTCAGTCCCAAATGCTATTTATGGAAAGTGTCTAGATTTACTCATTTGGCACATCTATGGAATGTAGAGATTGTTCTGAACACAATGGTGTTCGTCCCGTGTCCAAATTCGCAATCATATGACATTCCATATTTAGTAAGTTTTGAGCTTGTCCCAGAGACTAACTCTTGATTCTAAGGGAGGCTTGGGGTGAAAGCCCAAAGCGTGTGTTGCTCAAGCGGGGGGGGGGGGGGCCTGTGGGGGGTTCCAAATGTATAGTAGGGATAGTGGGTAGGTCGGGCATGGCCAACCAACCTGAGGCATAGTCTAGCTCCTGCTTGCATGCCTGTCCTTGTTTTACGTCCGGCTTGGGTCTAAGCCCAAGTTCCATTCCATGCTAGCTGGTGGAGTACCCATGTCCTCGCGTTAGGCCACCGGTATGCCGAAATAGCGCCAGACTCCGTTTGGCTCCGTTTTGCATGCTGGTCCTGGCATTGGGATGCTGGTTGCTTTAGGACTGTTCCAAGTCGTTCCGGGCTCCTGTCCCTTCGCTCTTTGGGCTTTATGCTCGGGAGTTGCTTCGTGGTTCAGTTCCATCACTCCTTGGCTCCACGCTTGGGAGTTTGGCACCGTTCCTTCGTTCAGTGGCCCAAGGCCCTGAACCTCGGGTTCCGCACCATGTTCCTTTGGACACGTGGCATGTGACACGTGGCATTTGTCACGTGGCACAAAAAGGGTTTAGGTTTCGCTTCGTGGTGTTATCTTATGGTAAATCACCATAGGATAAAGGGTCAAAACCACATGTGCTACATTTGGTATCAGAGGATGAGTCTCGGCGAGTATTATCCAATGAGATTGGGCAATTAGTCTCGTTGGATACGCAGAGATGAAAATGATGATCCGGGTGCAAAGACTTCGCGTTCGTTCCTTGGGTATGGATTCAATTATCTTGTTGTACCATATTCTGTGAGCTTGAGCTTGGGCTCATAAGAGGGATTAAGTTGTTCCAATTTGCACGAGTTTGCGCTTGGGCTCATGTGTAAGGCACATTAGCAACTCAAGGCTACACTTTGAGTTGGCAGGATTAATGTTAGCTTATCGGTGTTTCCATGAGTTGTTCCATATACCGTGGGTAAAAGCAAACCTTCCCTGAGTTTGCTATGAGTGGCAAATAGGCTAGTCTGTAGCTGTTTAGCACGGCATTAGTGGATCCTTCTTAGGCATGATTACAAGTGGATCAATCAAGACTGTAGGGATTAGTCTATTGATTCAAGTAGTCATTGCCGTGCTCTCTCATAAATTTTTCTTGGATTAAACTGAAGGTAATGTGAACGCAAGCTTGGGGTTTAGTCAAAGATGAGACCGAAAATAGAGTCATCAGGGACGAAGAATCAAACACGTAAATCATTTTCTTTTGGAGAGATGGTTTGCAATGAGGGGTGACTCATTGCTCATGTTCACATCATGCAATCAAGAGTCCCTACCTTGATGCATGTTGGAAATGATAGTCTTACAAATGGTGAGTTATGGGATGGATAGTGGTGAAGCGCTATACCATTTTTTCTAGGCTTGCTATTGAAGATTTGGGTTGCAATGCTCAATTCTTTTCCGGGGAACCTTACTATTGGTGTTGGATTAGTTTTGAGTTGGTCAAAAAGAGGGTGGTATGAGCTTATCTGTGTTGTGAACAAAAGTTAGTGGTGTTAAGTGTTGTAAATCTCTATTGATGGAGTGTGATATTTATGTTACATTTTGTCGAATCGAGTTAACACTTGATACTCACATAAACCTTTGAAGTAATGACATAGGTGTTGCTCATGGTGTTGCTCAATTGATGATCAAGTCATTGTGATACTTATATCATATCCATGTGATAGTGAGCAGTGTGTTTACAAAGTTGCTTGGTTAAACGATGATCAACCCCAAAGTGGTTGATGGTGAAGCTAGTCTACTTACATGTAATAACATTAAAGTAACTTTGACTGGATTCTTGATGGTGGTCCATTATGCTAAGCTCAAGTTGGTACCTTAGTTCCTGAGGGGTTTGCCCATAAGGTGTTGAAAAAAGGTTGTAGCATTCATTTACTATAGCTCATCGGTTGATCCATTAGCACTTGGAGTAGATTGTTGGATGGAAAATGCGTGTAGTTAAAGCATTGACATCACTAGCACTTGTGTTAGTGGAAGTGGCATTGTTATTTCGAGTGATGAGGAATTTTCCTTAGAGCTTGATTTTCCATGTCATTTTTCTTGTTAGTGTTTTAGCTTCGCATTGGATCTTGAGAATGATTGAAGAAGAGTGTTAGTGCAATGTGAATATCCAAAGATGTGGTCTTCGTGATTTGCGGATGTCGGTGTTGGATATCGGAAGTATGGGCAAAGATGTTCGATGCTTAAGCATACTATGGGTCATGAGAATTTGTGTTGTGGTGAACCTATGTGACGTTGTAGGTAGGAGGAAGTTGGTTGCGTCTTGAAAGTTTGCATTCCTGGACTGAGAGTCATTCTTTCTCTAGGATGGAAATTTTCCACAAATTTTCTTAGACTTTTCCAATGGCTGATCTGTTGGTCATTTTGCTCGAAAACCATTCCATTTTCATAAGCTTATACAAACTAGTGAAGGGATTGGAGTTGACTTCGGTTGGCTTAAAACCTTAGTAGGTAGTTTGTATGATGCGACTTGAAAGGGATGTTGACTTTTGGGGCTAAGGCAATTGAGTTGAATAGAGTCTGGAGTTGGTGTAGAAAAGTGGCCATTGCGCTTTTCTAAGAAATGTGACCCTTGTGCCTTTCTTCTGTAGTATTATGCTTGGTGGCAGGTTGCACTTTGCATTTCGTTAAACTCTATGAGAGTAGTGAGCTCTCACTGATCTTGACTTGGTCTTGGTGGCCCTGTGCCTTGGCTGAGGATGGTGATGTCCAATTTAGTTGTTTGAGGTTGAGATGTTGGTACCCGTACTATAGCTTTGTCTATGAGGAGGTTGTATACCGATATGAGTCCATCTCATGGTCTTCACTTTAGTTTCGACTAAATGTTGATTATACATAGCTAGCCTCTTCAAAGCATGTTCAGAGCTATTGGCTAAATGTGTCGATGAGCTTTTCACGGTTGAGTTGGATTCGAGTGGTCATTTAGTTCATGCTTGTCCATGAACCTTTATCTCGTACCTGGGATATTACATTCATGTTGGATAAGTATATGACTTGATGATATGAGCTTAGTGTTCGAGTCTTGTGAAGGCAAGTTGAAAAGTGATTATTGGTTGCTTTGCAACTAATGATTGCTTGTAGACTTTATCAAGGGCTTTTGACACTTGCTTCACTCGATGATGATTTAGTAGTGATAGGCTTGCTTTACTGGATGGTGTTGCATAGGATCGTGTCGTTAGACTTACATGGGTTTTCTATGTTGGCATGTCGACTCTACTTCTGTCGATATCATTTGGTTACGTTTAGTTTGTAGTGTTGGATTTCATTGAGTCTTGGGTGTGGTGATTCACTCCTTGATGAAGTGTTATCTGTAACTGAGTTTTGCTAAAGGATTAGTTTTGGATACTTAGTAAAGTATCTTCAACTTTGGTTAACTTAGTTGCTAAAGAGTTTGAGTGGTGATTCACTCTTGCTTTCTTCTAGCTTTGTTCTGGTGTTGATGGCATTGAAATGATGCCTTGTCGTTGACATTATTGGTGTTGAGATTCAAGTGAGATGAGATGTCTCTCTTTAGGATTGATATTGAGTTTCATTAGTCTCAATGAAGATAATGTTGATGATTTGGCTATAGCTTTGTGTTATTAACATTTGTTCAATTGCTAGTTAGCAACTGTGTCAAACTAAGTGGCAAGTTTGAGTTAGTTGTGTTCTAGACGAGATTGTTTAGTAGAGGTTGAGCTTCGAGCTTTTCCTTGAAAAGTAATTTTAGTCATAGGCTATGCTAACTCTACAAGCGGAAGAGTTAGTGATCGATATTGGAATGTTTGAATCCTGCTTGGATTTGAGTTGGAATATATCGATCATTGATGATTCTTCTTGTGTTTGTTATGAAGTGAGTTACGTCTTGCTATAGATGAATTCATGGAGGATCATTTGGTGATCACTTGTCGAGCATAGCTTCGTTATACTTAGCTTTTGGATTGATGCAGACATGCTCTTCATTAGCTTTGCATTATGAAGTTTAGCTTATGAATGTGTTGAGGAGGATATTGTGGGTTGTACCATGATTTCTTCTTTAGCATTAACGTTAGTTTATGTGAAACTCGTGATCATTGTTAGGCAGGACTTGGCTATAAACTTCTTCGAACTTTTGGTTCTTTGAGTTTTATGCTCATTGTTCTATTTGTTAGGAGTTGTTGGGGAAGGCATTTTAGCTCATTAGCTTCAATGTTGAAGTTGGCTTTTGCATCTAGCAATCATTAGTGATGATTGATTATCATCTAAGATAGTTGATTATCTTTGTCAAAAGGTTTTGCTTGATTATTGTTGGTATAGAATGATTTGCCGTTCTTTGGGATGGTAGATTGTTTCTTCGACGATGATTATGCATCTCCTCATTAGTGGGATGATTGATGTTCTTTCATGATAGTTAGTTGTTCTCCTTGGTGGCTTATGGCTTTTTGCAATACCACATGTTTTTTGTGGTTTGCTCTGGATTGGTCTCTTGGGTTTGAGATATCAATAGGATATTGCTAACACTTTCTTAAACAACTCTGATTCCTTGGTATTATTGACCGGGATTTATTCGGATTGACTTTTGTGATAGTTGGCATGAATAGGTGTTTGTTAGTCTTACCACATTCATTCTATTGTGTTAATTGTTGCTTGAGTTAGTTCTGATAGATTGGGATGTTATTTCCTTCGGGTGATACATTCGCAGGCATCTTGCTTGCCAGTCAATGATACTTTGTGTTCTTTGAGTTATCTTTAGTAAGTTGTTTGGCATACTGTCTACCATCTTCGGTAGTTAAGTTTCATCATTGAGTTTCCTCGATGATATATTTGATATTGAACTTTGTTGGATGGTCCATCCTATGTTTCCAAAAATGATGATCTTGGTGGTTCCTATCCTATAATACTAGTTTATCGGATGATAACTTGCTTGGAATACTTTTGTGTTCTAATCTAAAATGTATTCACTGATAATTAAGTCTCTAAGATATCATTGTCTTTGACTTTGATATTGTCCATCTATTGATCTTTGAGTTTGGGCTAGTAATGGGCAGACTGGCTTCGGCACTTCGTATGCATGTTGAAATCTTTAGTCATGGGGTAGCTACTGTCGACTGGTCACATAATCCGCCTCTTTGTCGATGTTCCTTATTTCGTTGAAAGGGCGTGACCGTGTAAACAACTCTAACTACTTGTTTACAGTAGTCTATCTAACCCTTACCAACGGGTTTGGTTTCTTTGCTCATGAGGGTTGGGGCCTCTGGCTTCTCTCTCTATGTCCCTGCGGGCAAAGGTGTATCACACTTTTGTAAGCTGGGTGACAACCAGAGCAGCAAGGGTGGCTAACTTTGTTGTGGTCATTTCCTTGTCGGCGACGGCCGGAAGGTGTCTGAGCTGGTAGTGCATCCGCGTTAGACAAAGAGGTTACCCCTAACTCATTTAAGTTGGTGCATTTCTCACATAGTGTGAGTACTGTGAACTTTTTTCTGGAGTTGTTTCTTTGGCGGTATTCTAGACTCGAGTATACATCGACGAGGACGTCAATCTTCCCTAGGGGGGGAGAGTGTTGCGAATGTGACTTCGGGTATCAAAAGTTATTTGTCAACCAGTCCTTACGGACACTCTTACCTTACTGCCATGATGGCAGGAGGTCAGTATTGCTGGTCCCTTTTATGGTCTCCACTCAAGCTAATTGAGAAACTAGTCATTGCGTGTGCACTTGACCAGATGAGCATAAGGACGGAATTCCTACGTGCTATTTGTCAAGCATACTTGACCTGGTTAGAGAAACTCATTCGTTGACTTGCACTTGCTAGTGTTGGGAACCCTCGCGATGCTGAGATTGGTCCCTCAATATTGCTAGATGATAGCTTACCGTGTCTGCCAAACACCCTTGCTATCATGCCCTTTGTGTTAGTCTCATTTTAGTCCCAAATGCTATTTATGGAAAGTGTCTAGATTTGCTCATTTGGCACATCTACGGAATGTAGAGATTGTTCTGAACACAATGGTGTTCGTCCCGTGTCCAAATTTACAATCTAAGTACATTCCATATTTAGTAAGTTTCGAGCTTGTCCCAGAGACTAACTCTTGATACTAAGGGAGGCTTGGGGTGAAAGCCCAAGGTGTGTGTTCCTCAAGGGGGGGGCTGTGGGGGGTTCCAAATGTATAGTAGGGGTAGTGGGTAGGTCGGGCATGGCCAACCAACCTGAGGCATAGTCTAGCTCCGACTTGCGTGCCTGTCCTTGTTCTGCGTCCGGCTTGGGTCTAAGCCCAAGTTCCATTCCATGCTAGCTGGTGGAGTACCCATGTCCTCGCGTTAGGCCACCGGTATGCCGAAATAGCGCCAGACTCCGTTTGGCTCCGTTTTGCATGCTGGTCCTGGCATTGGGATGCTGGTTGCTTTAGGACTGTTCCAAGTCACTCCGGGCTCCTGTCCCTTCGCTCTTTGGGCTTTATGCTCGGGAGTTGCTTCATGGTTCGGTTTCATCACTCCTTGGCTCCACGCTTGGGAGTTTGGCACCGTTCCTTTGTTCAGTGGCCCAAGGCCCTGAACCTCGGGTTCTGCACCATGTTCCTTTGCACACGTGGCATGTGACATATGGCATCTGTCACGTGGCACAAAGAGGGTTTAGGTTCCGCTTCATAGTGTTATCCTATGGTAAATCACCATAGGATAAAGGGTCAAAACCACGTGTGTTACATTTGGTATCAGAGGGAAGGCCAAAAGAGATTATCTCATATCGAGATAAGATCTTTACCAGTAGGTTCTGGAGAACTCTCTTGGAACAATATCGCACCAAGTTGAAATTCAACACAGCCTATCACCCACAAACAGGTATTGGGTATTAAGTCAAGTTCGATGGCATTAACACTTCTTAACAGATGGACAAATGGAAAGGGTGAATAGGTAGCTGGAGAATTATTTGCGATGCTATGTCTCGGGAGACCAGACCGATTGAGTAAATTATTTGGGATTTGTGGAAATGTGCTATAATAACTCACCACACTCAAGTATCGGGGTGAGTCCATGGGAAGTCATCAATAGGCGGTCCTGTGGAACTCAATGTGGCTGAGTATTACTTGCAATGGAGGCATTCACAGCGGAAAGACTCAACATTTGGAATTTAATGAGAGATTCCTTGGAATGGGCTCAACAAAGGCAAACCAAGTATGCAAGCCAGAAGCGCCGGGATGTAGAGTTCTAACCTGAAGAGAAGGTGTGGCTAAACACCAAGAACCTAAAGCTACCAAGTGGGATCAATCGGAAGTTGACCCAAAGATAAAAATGCATGTAGTCTTGGAAATAAATTGATCTTGAGTTCCTTAAGCAGATTTGTGGGGCTTTATGAGATTGAGGCACAAATCAGTAAAGTGGCTTACCACCTCCGACTTCCTCGAGAGATGGGGAAGATGCACCCAGTGTTCCATGTGAAGTTACTCAAGCTGCCTCGCAAAGACCAAGTGAGACCTTTACGTGAGGGTATCCAAGGGGAAGAGGAATACGAAGTCGAGGCCATCCTTAATGTGCGCAAGAGCAAAAGACAAAGACACAAGGTGAGAGAGTTCCATGTGAACTGGAGAGGATTTCCACATTGCGAAGCAATATGGGAACCGGAGGAGAACCTAGCAAACACGTGAAATCTAGTGGAGGAATTTCTACAAGGCAGAACTCTATGTACTTATGCAAAGTTCAATTAAAAGTATCAATTTGTGAATTTGAGCAATGGTATATGTTGGGACACGAAGGCACTGTCACAAATGTGACTTTGGGTATTGAAAGTTATCTGTCGGCCAGTCTTTACGGACACTCTTTCCTTTTTGCCACGATGGCAAGAGGTTGGTATTGCTGCACCCTTTATCAACCCCTCTTGTTCAAGTTTTAGTAAACTAAACTTTGCATCTGTACTTGGCCGGACAAGCATAAGAAAGGAATTCCTAAGTGTCTATTTAGCCAAGCATACTTGGCCCGGCTTGCTAATTCTCTTTTACTCTGTCTTGCACTAGCTTGACAAGAACCCTCGCATATTGAGACTAGTCCCTTAATATTGCTGGATGATAGCTTATTGTGTTTGCTAAACACCCTCGCTATCATGCCTTTTGTGTTAGTCTCATTCCGGTCCTAAATACTATTTATGGAAAGTGTCTAGATTTTTTTATTTGGCATATTTACGGAATGTAGAGATTGTGCTAAACATAATGGTGTTCGTCCCATGTCCAAATGCGCAATCTAGGGACATTCCATATTTAGTAAGTTTTAAACTTGTCCTAGAGACTAACTCCTGATGCTAAAGGAGGCTTGGGGTGAAAGCCCAAAGCATGTGTTCCTCAAGGGGGGGGAGGGGGGGGGGTTTATGGGGGTTTGTGGGGGTTTCAGATATATAGTAGGGATAGTGGGTAGGTTGGGCATGGAGGCATAGTTTACCTCTCCCTTGTGTGTCTGTCTTTGTTTTGTGTCAGGCTTGGGTCTAAGCCCAAGCTCCACACCATGCTAGCTGGTGGAGTACCCATATCCTCGTGTTAGACCACTAGTATGCTAAAATAGCGCCAGACTTCGTTTGGCTCCGTTTTGCGTGTTAGTCTTGGCATTGGGATGTTGGTTGCTCTAGGATTGTTCCAAGTCGCTCCAATCTCCTATTTCTTCGCTCTTTAGGCTGTATGCTTGGGAATTGCTCCGTGGTCCAATTCCATCACTCCTTGGCTCCATGCTTGGGAGTTTGGCACCGTTCCTTCATTCAGTGGCCCAAGATCTTGAAACTAGGGTTCCACACCACTGTCCTTTGGACACATAGCATGTGTCACGTGGCATAAAAAGGGTTTAGGTTCCACTTCATGGTGTTATCCTATGGTAAATCACCATAGGATAAAGGGGTAAAAACCACGTGCACTATATTTGGTATCAGAGAATATGTCTCGGCAAGTACTATCCAATAAAATTGGGCAACTAGTCTCATTGCATATGTAGAAATGAAAATGATGATCCGAGTGGGTACACGTTTAGGTGCAAAGGCTTCGCAATCATTCCTTGGGTATGGATTTTGTGTACCTTTTTTGTACCATATTATGTGAGTTTGCTCTTGGGCTCATAAGAGGGATTGAGTTGGCAAGACGGATTTGAGATGTACCATTTTGCACGAGTTTATGCTTGGGCTCGTGAATGAGGCACATTAGCAACTCAAGGTTACACTTTGAGTTGGCAAGATTAATGTTAGCCTATCGGTGGTTCCATGAGTTGTTCTATGTACCGTGGGTGAAAGTAAACCTTCCCTGGGTTTGCTATGAGTAACAAATAGGCTGGTCCATAGCTGTTTAGCATGGCACTAGTGGATCCTTTCTAGGCATGATTACAAGTGGATCAATCAAGACTATAGGGATTAGTATATTGGTTCAAGTAGTCATTGCCATGCTCTCTCATAAACTTTTCTTGGATTGGACTGAAGGCAATGTGAAAGCAAGCTGGAGGTTTAGTCAAAGATGAGACTAAAAAGAGAGTTGTTAGGGACGAAGGATCAAACACGTAAATCATTTTCTCCTTGGAGAGATGATTTGCAATGAGGTGTAACTCATTGCTTGTGTTCACATCATGCAATCAAGAGTCCTTACTTTGATGCATGTTGGAAATGATGGTCTTGTAAATGGTGAGTCATGGGATGGATAGTGGTGAAGCGCTAAACCATTTTTTCTAAGTTTGCTATTGAAAACTTGAGTTACAATGCTCAATTCTTTTCCAAGGAACCTTGCTATTGCTCCTTGAGTAGCTTGGTGTTGGATTAATTTTGAGTTTGGTATGAAAGAGAGTGGCATAAACTTGTCCGTATTGTGAACAAAAGTTAGTCGTGTTGGGTTTTATAAATCTTTATCGGTGAAGTGTGGCATTTATGTTGCATTTTGTTGAATTGAGTTGGCATTTGATACTCGAATAAACCTTTGTAGTAGTGACATGGGCATTACTTGTGGTGCTGCTCAATTGGCGATCAAGTCATTGTGATACTTATATCATATCCATGTGATAATGAGCAATGTGTTTACAAAGTTGCTTGGTTAGACGATGATCGACCCTAAAGTGATTGATGGTGAAGCTAGTCTACTTGCACGAAGTAACATTGTAGTAGCTTTGACTGAATTCTCAATAATGGTCCATTATGCTAAGCTTAAGTTGGTCCCTTGTTCCTTAAGGGTTTGCCCATAAAGTGTTGGAAAAAGGCTATAGCATTCACTTGCTATAACTTGTTGGTTTGTTCATTAACACTTAGAGTAAATTGTTGGATGGAGAAGATGTATAGTTAAGGCATTGACATCACTAGCACTTGTGTTAGTGGAAGTGGCATTGTTATTTTGAGTGATAAGGAATTTTTCTTATACCTTGATTTTTTATGTCATTTTTTTGGTTAGTGTTTTGGCTTCTCATTGGATCTTGAAGATGGTTGAAGAAGAGTGTTAGTGCAATGTGGATATCCGAAGATGTGGTCTTCGTGATCAAGCTTTGGATGTTCACTTTGCATTTTACAAATGTTGATATTCGGTAACGGAAATATAGGCAAAGATGTTTGAGGCTTGAGTATTGTGTTAAAGTGAACCTATGTGAAGTTGTTTGTAGCAGGAAGTTGGTTGAGTATTGAAAGTTTGCATTCCTAGACTAAGAGTCATTCTTTCTCTAGGATGGAAAATTTTCCACAAATTTTCTTAGACTTTTCCAGTGGCTAATCTTGATCACTTTGCCTAAAAACCATTCTGTTTTTGTAAGCTAGTACAAACTAGTGAAGGGGTTGGAGTTGACTTCGGTTGGCTTAAACATTAGTAGGTAGTTTGTATGATGTAACATGAAAAGGATGTTGACTTTGAAGGCTAAGGCAAATGAGTTGGATAGAGTCTGGAGTTAATGTAAAAAAGTGGCTATTGCGCTTTTCTAAGAAGGGTGACCCTTGTGCCTTTCTTCTGTAATGTTATGCTTGGTGGCAGGTTGCACCTTGCACTTCGTATATATCAGGATTGCACCTTGATATTGAATTTCTCTAGTCTCGATGAAGATAGTGTTGATGATTTGGCTATAACTTTGTGTTGTTAGCATTCGAGCATTTGCTAATTAGCAACTGTATTGACGTTCAAATGAACTGAGTGGCAAGTTTGAGTTAGTTGTGTTCTAAACGAGATTGTTTAGTAGGGGTTGAGGTTTGAGCTTCTCCTTGAAACGTGATTTAGTCATAAACTATGCTAACCTTACGAGAAGAAGAATTAATGATCGATATTGAAATGTTTGAGTCCTTATTGGATTTGAGTGGGGATATATCAATCATTGATAATTTTTCTTATGCTTGTTATTTAGTGAGTTATGTCTTGTTATAAATGGATTCATAAAGGATTGATTAAATAATCACTTGTTGAGTATAGCTTCGCTTAACTTTTGGATTGATGCAAACATACTCTTCATTAGCTTTGACATAATAAAATTTAGCTTACAGATGTGTTAAAGAGGATGCTGTGGGTTGTACCATGATTTCTTCTTTAGCATTGAAGTTCGTTCATGCGAGACTTGTGATTATTCTTAAGCAAAATTTAGCTATAGGCTTCTTTGAGCATTTGGTTCTTTGAGTTTTATACTCGTAGTTTCATTTGTTAAAAGTTGGTGGGAAGGCATTTTAGCTTATAGTTTCCATGTTGAAGTTAGTATTTGTATCTAGCAATCATTGGCGATGATTGACTATCATCTAGGATAGTTGATTATCCTTGTCAAAAAAAATTTGCTAAGGAATACTAAGGAACCAAAGTTGTCTAAGCAAGTGCTAGCAACATCCTATTGATGTTTTAAACCTAAAAGATCAATCCAAAGCAAACCACAAAGAACATGTGGTATTGCAAAAAACCATAAACCATCAAAAAGAACAACTAACTTTCATGAAAGATCATCAATCATCCCATCAACGAAGAGATGCATAATCATTGTCAAAGAAGGAATTCACCATCTTGAAAATAGCAAATCATTTTATATTAACAACAATCAAACTGGGATCTATTCAAATTGGCTAAGTGTAATAGTTGACATGAATGAATGTTTGTTGGTCTTACCACATTCATTCTATTCTGTTGATTGTTGCTCGAGTTAGTTTTAATAGATTTGGATGTTATTTCCTTCAAGTGATACATTCATGAGCATTCTGCTTGCTAGTCAATGATACTTTGTGTTCTTTGAGTTATCTTTGGTAAGTTGTTTGGCATTCTATTTGCAATCTTCAGTAGTTAGGTTTCATCATTAAGTTTCCTTGATGATATATTGGCTATTGCATTTTGTTGGATGGTGCATCCTATGTTTTCCAAACATGATAATCTTGGTGGTTCTTATACTATAATAATAGTTTATCAGATGATAACTTACTTAGAATACTTTTGTGTTCTAATCTAAGCATTATTCACTGATAATTAAGACTCTAAGATATCATTGTTTGATGACTTTGATATTGTCCATTTGTTAATCTTTGAGTTTGGGTCAGTATAGGCAGATTGGCTTTGGCACTTCGTGTGCATGGTGAAATCTCTAGTTATGGGGTAACTACTGTCGACTGGTCACATAACCCACCTCTCTATCGATGTTCTTTATTTCGTTAAAAAGGCGTGGCAAATTGGAAAGGAAAAATTTATAGCTTACAATATTGAAATTGCAGGCCAAGTCATCAATAGCAAGCCTATATAAAATGGTTTAGCACTTCACCACTACCCATCCCATGATTCACCCACTTGTAAAACCATCATAACTAATATATATCAAGATAGGACTCTTGATTGCATGATGTGAACATAAACAATGAGTTAACACCTTGTTGCAGATCATCTCTCCAAGAAGAGAAAATGATTTACGTGTTTGATCCTTCGTCTCTGAGGACTCTCTTTTCGGTTTTATCTGGACTAAACCTTGAACTTGCATTTGCACTACCTTCAGTCTATTCCAAGAAAAGTTTATAAGAGAGCACAGCAATGATTATTTGAACCAATAAACTAATTTCTATAGTGTTGATTAATCCATAAATAATCATGCTTAAAAAGGATCCACTAGTATTGTGCTAAACAACTACGGACTAGCCTATTTGCCACCCATAACAAACCCTTAGGAGGTTTACTTTTACCCATGGTACATGGTTCAACTTATGGTAACTATCGATAAGTTAATATTAATTTTGCCAACTCAAACTATAACCTTGAATGTGCTTCACTCATGAGCCTAAGTGCAAACTCGTGCAAACGGAACATCTCAATCCATCTTATGAGCCCAAGTGCAAACTCATACAATATGGTACAAAAAGGTAACCAAAATCCATACCCAAAGAATGAATGTGAAGTTTTAGCACCTAAATATGTACCCACTTGGATCATTATTTTCATCTTTACATATGCAATGAGAATAATTACCCAATTTTATTGGATAATACTCATTAAGATTCATCCTCTGATGCTAAATATAGCATATGTGATTTTCACTTTTTATTCTATAGTGATTTACCATAGAATAACCATTTAAACCCTTTATATGCCTCATGTCACATGCCATATGCCACATACCACATATCCAAGGACAGTGGAGTGAAATATGAGTTTCAAGGCCTTAAGCCATTAAATAAAAGAATAGAGCCAAACTCCTAAGCATGGAGTTAAGAAGCAAAAGAACTGAAGCATAGAGTGACTCTTGAATATATAACTTAAGGAGTGAAGGGACAGAAGTATAAAGTGACTTAGAACAATCTTAGAGCATTTAGCATCTTAATGCTAGGACTAGCACACAAAATCCTGAGATCTTGAGATGAATGTATGAATTCATATCACCTATATCCATAAATGCATTTATATACTCTTAAATAGCTTTTATCTAACCTAGCTTATTTAGCTCATTCCTTAGTAGTATTTAGGGGAATATAAATTGCTATGGGCATTGGTCCTTTGTTGGATTTTATTGTTCTCCATTAAGAATTAACATTATCTGTTAAATATGATTTTGCACATATAACTTTTTCCAAGTTTGGCAATTGTAACACTCAGAAATAACACTCTATATCATCCACCACCATATAGTTATAAACTCCTTTAAGGATTTGTGGAGGTTTTGGTTTGTATATAGGAATTACTTATAGAATAAATTCCACCTCAATTTGTTCAACTTTTTATGATTCTACTTTAGTATTAGCCAAAGGTTCCTCATCCTATGTACTAAAAACCTTTGTAAACTATTGTCTTTTCTAATCACACTTTAACTTGCATATAAGAGTCTCTAGTAGAGTATTGGTATATATTACTTATTCTTCTAAAGTGTCCAATCAAGCCTTGGATAACAAAACTTCACCCAAAATCATGTTTAGATGTCTCCTTACTAATTCTCCTTTTATATGGATTCTTCATCCACTGCTTTTTATTTGACTTAAGGCTCCACTTTTATAAATTTATTTTTGTTCACTTATGCTTTGCCTTAGCCATCTCTCAATGATTTATCTCTATCTTTTGCTAGAACTAAGAAAAAAACTTTAAACTATGATTTTCCTCTTGTAATTTATTAATTTACTTTGTCTATCCAACCACTTTTGCTTTTTTTATAATTAAATTCTTTTGCCAAGGTATTTTTATTATACCAGCTCCTACTTAGTCTTATTTGGCTTCAACTACTCATTGCATAAACTTAGCCATCTCTCCAAAAATTCCTAAATTCACTCTTCCAATCCAGAATAAATTGGATTTATAGTTTGGCTACACGTTTTGTAGCACGCTAAGCCTTTAATGCATTTCATAGTTTAGGACTTAAAAAAGAAACATTATGGCTTAATGGCTCAATATAAATATTTTAACTCTCTACCTACCTTGAAAAGAAGGCTAAAACCCTTTAAAAAGGAGTGAGGACCAATGAACTTCATAATACCCAAGTAGGGCACCACTCCACTTGAATGAAGAGCACTCTAAACAGTTTTCCTTTTTTGAGTGGGAACTACTTTTAAACATTTCTTTGAAAGGCTTTGTTAACACCCTTCAAATTCATGTTCATTCTCACCCAAGGCTACTCCCTAACCCCAATATAGTTTAAAAGCACCTTTTGAGTTTTTTCAAAACTAAATCCTTAACCTTACTATCTTTATTACACTTTTGAAACCCCTTACTCTCATTCGATTGCACAAGAAAGTTTATAAGAAAAAGAAAGAAAGCAAGAAACTCAAAGATGAGTGTAAAATAATTTCTTCTAGCCTTTCTTGTTGATTCTATCAACTGAATTTTGCACCATTTCAGCTTATTCAATTTGGTGCTGAGATCTTTGAAACATCTGATTTGCATAGTTGAATTGGCTGCAATTAAGACACCCTTGGATCATCACATTCAATCATGGTCAAGAAGATGGGATTCCCACTGTGGCCTTTTTTTTAAACAACCATCCAATAGAAGAACAGCAGTCCTTGGGTAAGTGTTGCAAGCATGATATTGAGTAAATGTTGACTGTTGGAATGCTAACTGCTACCTTGCACATCCTGAGCCACACATACATTTGGATGACAGGAATCGCAAGAGATGTGCTCCAGCTCGAGCTGCTCCTATTGATCTGGGTGCCTCAGCAAGGGGAGTTTATGCTCCTCAATCATTCATGGAATGGAACTGTAGTAAAGCTTAAAAATATTCTTCCTGGATTCAGCTTGATTGGTGTGCCGGTATGGAGCATGTCAAACTTGTAATGCTGGTAGTGTTTAAGTACAACACATAACAAATATGGATTCAGCTTCATTGGTGCGCCTGTATGGAGCATGTCAAACTTGTAATGCTGGTAGTTTCCAAGTACAACACATAACAAGTTTCAGTTAGTGAAGACTGACTACCAAGTCAAGGTGGTCTTGCCAAAAAGCTAGGCAAATTGCAGCAGTTAAATTATAATATGGTGAGACGCTGCATTACGTTTCTCACCAGAACTAGTTGGACAATTCCAACCAAATTCTCACAGCCATGCAGTGCATAGCAAATATCGCAATCAACACTCTGTGCCAGCAGCCGCAGTAATACAGAGGATGCAAGCGTTATCTGGAATCATCGGGCGTAGGTGGCTCCAAGTCCATGCATACAACACTTTTTTCAAGTTCTAGCTAGTCAATTAAACTTTGACTTCTGTTTTACTTGACTCCCAGTGAAGATCATCGCTTTAATGGCTGTGCAGCGATGGTCTCCGCTCACAAAACAGAAAGTATACTCACTGCTTCAAATCAAAAGAAGTTTATCAATCAAGTTCAAAGCTCATTGTGGAGCTTGAAGTTGTCATTCAGCATTTGGGGGGTTACAGCGAATAAAAAGCAAACACTAACAACGCTGCAAACACTTGCACAGCAAATTATTGTCAATTCTTTTATTTGAAACATGTCCGAAGCCTAGCTTCAGTTCTCCACAGCGTTGGGATTTCCAGAGTCCCTGCAATTCGCACAATAATTCAGTGTGGCCTCGCAATTGCCCCCGTCGAATGCATGGCTTCCGCAGAGTCGGCAAGGCTGGTTGTCATACACATGGAGAAACTGCTGCTTGAGAACTGCCCCACTCACGGATGGATAGTTGCCATCGCACCTGAAAATTGCGGTGCAATGGCCAGAAACACGAGAAGTGAAGCCATTGTAGATTGTTCCATCGGTGTAGCGAGAGATTGCTCGCCGGCAATCGGCCTGGTTGACGCGAGATCCACAGAGTCCAGAGCCATTGCAGTTGTCGTTCTTGGCGCAGCTGGAGGAGCCAAGAAAGATCACAAGAAGAATAGCAAGAAGAGAAAAGAGCTTGAGAGAAGACTCCATTCGAATATGTTGTAATGACGAGCTGAAGTATGAAGAATGATTTTGCCAATGGAATGGTTTGGTTTATATAGGGGTATTTTGAAGACCGCGTCATACAGTGTTTACATGATCTCTTGATTTTTAAAATATTTTCTAATGCAAGAACTTATTTACAATTAGAACATGCTATTTGACTAGACTCGCTAGGCTAGAGATCGTCACAGCTAGCTCATGCGATTGTCCACCACGTCGTTCCTGTGCTCCTGTATCAGGTACTTCGATTTTCTTACTTCCACACTGTTCACTGTCCGTGAATTTTCAAAGTATACAATAAGCTGTCTATAGGCTCTTGAATTCCACCGATTTAAGGCTGAGCCATCCTTTGCAGTTAACAAGTTACGGGATTCATCTACAGATGATAGTTTTGTTGTTTTCCTCGGCTGGCTCTTCCCCGGGTGCCAAAACGTGACCGCAGTATGGAGTGCTCGAAGAAAAACCCAAAAGTAATTTAAGTACTTCACATCTCTTGGAACTTACAATCCCTCTAAAATCTTGTTAAATCAGGACAAGGCAAGCTTCATCGATCGCTCGCATAAACAGTTCGATAAGAAAAAGAAAGAAACTAAGAAACTAAAATAAGATTGTTTCTTCTAGCCTTTCTCGTTGTAATCTGTCAGCTGAATTCGTGCCATGCGCCACCAGGTGGAGTTTTGGTAACAAGGAGACTGAGACGAGCTATACGTGCTTCATTTCAGGCTGGAAGAACGCTCGAACTTGTCCTGGGTGAATACGTCAATTTTCTAGTGTTTAGTAGAGCGTTTAGGGAGGATGCCGGGTGTTTTCACCGTACGTCCAATGCGGTAAGATACTGGAAGAGTTGGTGGATAGACAACATTAGTATGGTCATGTTAATATTGTTCTTGAATATATTCAAATTGATAAAATCCAAGATCCTGATGAATGAATAATCCAACTTCTCATGGCTTAAATCGTTTGATGATGACAAGTATCATAGTATCATCAAAAGCTTCATGGGTTTGACAGTGATATAAAAGATTGATAGGTCTATACAACATCACTAATCAGTGTTCATACTTGCTTAGTGGAAACAGCTTAACCTTAGCTGATCATTCTTATAGGTTGACAGTGCAAAAGATCTCATACTACAGAATCCGAGGGGAATAATTAAATGGAACTCGGGAACATCCTACTAATTTAAAATGGCAATTAATATGCTCATAATTATGTAATGTTCATAATGGAGTTTGGTTATTTTAATAATGAGTTATAGCAGAAAACATTGTATTTTTTTAAAACATGACGAAAGTCTCAGTAGCTTCAGTTCTCCCCTGTGTTCGGACTTCCAGAGTCCCTGCAGCTGGAGCAGTCGTTCAGTGTGGCCTCGCAATTGCCCCCATCGAATGCGTGGCTTCCATAGAGTCGGCGAACTTTAGTTTTCCTTTTCTTGTTTACTATTTATAAGTTCTCTCACATATTCTCTTCTTTATATGTTCTCTTTTTACTGCCACATCTACAGATCTTTTTAGATATTTTCCTCCATGTTGGTAAGACATTGATACAAGTTATTTCAAATACTCTCCTCTTACTAAAGACTTACTGCTGTCACATTTGAAAGAGATCAATACTGTGTTAGTAAACTGGGCTTAACATCCAGCTTTTGGAATATTAAAAGATTAAAAGAGACCACAAAAACAAAATGGCCATGGAGAACCTTACACTCCATTGATCCAAAAAACAGCAAAAGAATGGATTGAGCGAGCAAAAGTTAGTAAATTGAAACATAGAGAGAACGAGAGAGACGGAAAAAACACAAAGAAAACGTAACTGTGGAGCCGTGAAGATGCTTGCCATCTCCAACCATCGTGTTAAAACGAGAACGCCAAAAGGGAGCCTCTCTCAATCCCAGGCGCTCGAACCACCACCATAGCCACCGCCACCGTAGCCACCACCATAGCCGCTGCCACCAAAGCCATCACCACCACCTCTCGGCCCCCTTTTCCTGTAGTCTCTTCCTCCAAACCTCGACCCCGATCGGCTGCCTCCTCTACTTCCAAATCCCGACCTCGCAATGCCTTCCAGCCAGCTCGGGACTTCCTGGCTCGATTCTTGCATCAGCTCCGCCAGTGGCTTTGCGAGGCCCGAATCCTTGTCCGTGAAGAAGGCGGTGGCGAGGCCGGAGTTTCCTGCTCGCCCCGTGCGGCCAATCCTGTGGACGTAGTCGTCGATATCGCTCGGGAGATCGTAGTTGATAACGTGAGCGACGTGGGGGATGTCGAGGCCGCGAGCGGCAACGTCGGTGGCGACGAGGATCGGCGTCATACCGGTTCTAAAGCATCTGAGAGCTTGCTCCCTCTCCTGGTAATGAAACAAGCCTTGTAAGATGGATCGGAAAACGAGGAGATGGTATTTACCGGTTGTGTCCGATCCCCGTGAATGGTTGTCGCAGGGAACCCGGATCTAATCAGCCAGTCCTCCAGTGCATCCGCTCCTCGTTTCGTCTCCACGAAAACTAGCATCAGTGGTGGCTGCAGTAAAGAAAAACTCACGGGTAAGAAAATGCAAGGAGAAACAAAAGCTTGTGTACCTGTCCGTTCGCTCCAATCGCCTTTTGACCATGGATAATGTCCATGAGCAAGCTACGCTTCTCTGCCTCTTGAACGCGCTCCACGCGTTGTACTATAAGATCCGTGCTCGAGCCTACTCTGCCGACTGCTAGGAAGATATAATTGTGTAGAAAGTCCGCTGCAAGGCTCTGCAGAAGAGGAGAACGATATGCGGTTTTTAATCAGCTGAAAAACATTCCAGACTTACCTGAATCGTGCGAGGAAATGTCGCACTAAAGAGCATCGTCTGCCTTTGTCCTGGCGGAGGCATGTCTGAGGTCTCCACAATCTTGCGAATTTGAGGCTCGAAACCCATGTCCAGCATGCGGTCCGCTTCGTCCAGTGCCAGATACTTGATCATTGACAACGCCACCCTTCCCCTTTCCATGAGATCATGCAAGCGACCAGGCGTGGCCACCAAAATATCCACGCCTCGTTCCAACTCACGCATCTAAAGCAAGAAAAAAGGAGGTTCAGTCGTACGAGAGACAAGAAAAAAAGCACCGCCAGACCTGTAGAGAAATCTGTGCGCCACCATACGCGACCACAACTTTAAGACCAGTCCTATAGGCAAACTTCTTCGCTTCGTCGTGAATCTGGAAAGAAACATTTACAAAACAAAGAAAAAAACAAAGAACAAAGAAGAACTCACCTGAGCTGAGAGCTCGCGAGTGGGCGACAAGATGAGCGCCAGCGGACAAGCCCAGCGTCCCCTGGGACGTTGTCTCGGCGGATCCCTGAGAATCCCGGCGATGATCGGGAAGCAAAACGCCAGCGTCTTCCCAGAGCCAGTCTGAGCACAAGCCATCAAGTCCCTCCCGGCAAGAGCGATGGGGATGGCGTGTCTCTGGACCGGAGTGGGCTTGACGAACTTACACCGCTTGATGTTCTCGTCCAGCGCAGTTCCAAAGTCGATCTCTGCGAAAGTGCCGACAGCAGCTGGGATGTCACTGCCGCTCGCCTCCACTGGTATGTCCTCGTACGCATCGAAGTTGATAGCAGTGCTCTCTTGCTCGAAGAGTGCCTCGGACGAATTCTCCTCGCTGCTCGCAAAAGGGTCGGCCTCCCTGCTGTCCCTCCGCCCATCGCTCCACGGCTGGGAGCTCCTCCCGTTGCTACTGCTCCATCCATTCCCCGAGCTCGCGCTTCCAAATCTTGGAGGAGGATTGGAGGAGGCGAGAGGCTTGGACCAAGCGCCGGCGCCTGGGCGCTGCTGCTGTGAAGCTTGCGGCACTGGCGCTGGCGATGGCGATGGCGATGGCGCATTCGCCGGCCTGTTCCTCAAATGCGGTGGAACGTACGTACTTCTCGCCGGTGGAGGCGGCTGTGAATCCGCCGCTCGCTCTGCCTCCACGGAATCCGCCCATGCCGTTGTCATCTCCTCCCTTGTTCTTCTTCTCCTTCTTCTCTCCTTTCTCTCGGCCGCTCTAAAGAAACCCTAAACCCTGTGTTGTGCTCGCATTCCTATTCCAATGCGAATCCACCGCGCTGCGAGTGATTCTCCTCCCTTCTCTCGATCAAGACCGGAATTCGCAATCTTTCTTTTTCCCACGTCTCTCGTCCCAGCGACCCGGAATCAACCAGCGCCCGCCGCGCGCCTTACCTGGCGAGTGTCTCTGCCCTAGAATCGAGCTCGTTGGAGCTCCGCCTCCACCATAGCCTCCCTCCTCTTCCCTTCTCTAGAACAAGGAATGAATGAGAGAGAGCTCTCGCCACAGCCGTTGGATCGCGGATCCGACGTACGCTAACTGGCCGCGTCGCAAAACCGGCGCACTATTAGGGCTTGCTTCTCTCTCTTTCACTTCGCCGTGTCGCGAGGGTTTGCATCGTAGCGAGGTAAGTGAATTCCGGGGCGGCGCCGGCTAGATCACGCGCACTGCTCGCGAGATCTCTCGCAAGAGCATCGATTCGCGATCGTCGGGAGGCAGCAAGATTTAGGGATGAGCGAGCTCTCAGGTAGATTCGCTTGAGCTCGGGAAGAAAAGAGTGAAAGAACAGCAAAGAAAAAGGATAATGCCGTCGGTCTGGGCGGATTCGGTCGAGGCGGAGGCCGCGGCAAATCCTCCTCCGCCTCCTCCGATCGTAGCAAATTCCGGTGGATCGTCCGGAGCTCCAGGGCGGCCCAATCGATCCACCTATGTTCCTCCACACTTGAGGAACCGGGGAGGACAAGGTGGTGGCGGTGGTGGTGGTGGTGGCACCACCGTGACTCCAGAGCCAGCGCCACCGATGAAACAGCAGCAGCAGCAGCATCAGCATCAGCATCACAACGCTGCTATGCCGCAGTCACCACACTTTCATGGAGCTTCTCCGCGATTTGGATCAAACGCTCAGCACCAGCAGTACCAGCATCACCCCCACCAATACCAGCAGTATGCCGGACCACCCCACCACGGCTATGGCTACCACCAGCAGCAGTACCACAGCAATCCTGGAACTCCTCGGTCGGGTGGCAGTAACTGGGCTCCTCCATCGCCATCCTTTGCAAAAGGATGGGAGAATCCCGGGTACGCCAATGGACGGAGCTGGGGTGGTGGTGGAGGTGGTCGAAGGGATAGAGAAGTGAATCCTTTTGCCGAGGAAGAGGCTAGCGAGGTCATCTTCAACAACGAGAACACTGGCATCAACTTCGACGCTTACGACGACATCCCGGTGGAGGCCAGCGGCGAGAACATACCTCCTGCGATCACCAGCTTTGCGGACGTGGACCTGGGGCCGGTGCTCAACGAGAACATCAGGAGGTGTAAGTTCGTCAAGCCGACGCCGGTGCAAAAGCATGCCATTCCAATATCTTTGCATGGGAGGGATTTGATGGCTTGCGCACAGACAGGATCGGGAAAGACCGCGGCTTTTTGCTTCCCGATCATTGCCGGGATTCTCTGGAACTTCCCGCCGGGATCTCGACATGCTCGTGGAAGCAGGAAGGCGTTTCCGCTGGCTTTGATACTGTCACCCACACGTGAGCTATCTAGTCAGGTGAGCATTTTCTTTGTTTCTGGTGTTCAGGTCGTTGAAAGCTTGGGTTTTTCAGATTCACGATGAAGCGAAGAAGTTTGCGTACCAAACAGGAGTGAAAGTGGTTGTCATTTACGGGGGTACTTCGGTCCAGTCACAGGTAAGTTGCAGAGCCTTTTTTTTTTTTTGCGATTCTTACCAGTATTTTTCAGTTGAAAGAGCTAGAAAGGGGGGTGGATATCCTGGTGGCAACTCCAGGTCGCCTGGACGACCTCATGCAACGGGGCAGGATTTCTCTGTCCTTGGTCAGGTATCTGGCATTGGACGAGGCAGACCGGATGCTTGATATGGGTTTTGAGCCACAAATCCGGAAGATTGTGGAGAACACCGACATGCCACCGGCCGGCCAACGTCAAACGATGCTTTTCAGTGCTACATTCCCACGCGAGATCCAGGTGCGCTTTCTTTTCTGTCCTCTTGGCAGTCCTTTAGTGACGAGTGCTTGTTTTTGACTCTCCTTCTTTTATTGCATTTTGCAGAGACTCGCGGCTGACTTTCTCTACAATTACATTTTTCTTGCTGTGGGAAGGGTAGGCTCCAGCACTGACCTGATCGTCCAGAGGGTCGAGTACGTCCACGACGTGGATAAGCGGAGCATGTTAATGGACATGATACACGCTCAGAAACCAAACGGATTGAATGGACAGGTAAATTCTATACAAGAATGTTTCCAGTGACTGATATCACGGGTTTTCTTTTGACAGCTTCCGTTGATACTAGTGTTTGTCGAAACAAAGCGAGGTGCTGATTCTTTGGAGGACTGGTTGATCCAGATGGGAATCTCCGCCACCACCATTCATGGAGATCGGACTCAAGTGGTAAGTGACTGGTTTTCTTTGTAGCTAGAGTGACCTTTTGGGAACCACAGGAACGTGAGCACGCGTTGCGGTCGTTTCGAACCGGGGTGACTCCGATTCTAGTCGCCACCGACGTTGCGGCTCGCGGCCTCGACATCCCTCACGTCGCCCACGTCATAAACTACGATCTCCCGAGCGACATCGACGACTACGTCCACCGCATTGGCCGGACAGGAAGAGCAGGCAAGAGTGGCTTTGCGACCGCGTTCTTCACCGACAAGGATACGTCACTGGCGAGGCCGCTGGTGGATCTAATGCAAGAGGCCAACCAGCAAGTCCCCGAGTGGCTGGCAAGCTGCGCTGCACACTCGAACTTTGGCAGGAGTCATCGGTCGGGGTCGAGGTTTGGCGGCAGGGACTATCGAAAGAAAGGTGGAAGAGGTGGTGGTCATGGTTACGGGCATGGTCACGGCCACGGGTATGGGGGTCACGGTGGACACGGTCATGGTTACGGTGGTGGACATCACGGGGCTTCTAGTGCCTGGGACGAGAGCTGAGAGACAGGAGAAGAAGGATTAGATTTTTGGTGCGCGCGGGACGGTAGCGTCAGTGGAGTGGAAGGTAGTGAAGCAGAACTAATATACGTTTTGATCTCGGCAGCCAAAAGGTTTGATTGATAGGAGAAGAGGACGGCAAAATAATCTGGCAAAGTTGTGTGTAGACTGGAAATGAAAGAGCTCTTTTTCCTTCGATGTCCTCTATTTTTTTTCTCGCGATGAAGTTGATTTGTACAAGATTAATCTGATGAAAGCCGGCCTTCACAGTGCCTGTTGTTGGATCGAGATGAGCCTTTCAGGAACTTGGAAGGAAAAGTTTCGTTTACCTTTTGTTAAACTTGTCAATAGCGTCCGAGGCCACTAGCAATGTGTCACTGGCTTTCTCGAGTACCACGTAGAGCTCGTGTCCAGCACGGGCTCTAGCGGAAACCCATGCATTGTTTTTCGTTCGCAAGCAGAGCTCCTTGTCTGTGTGATCTGATCGATTCTTCTCCTTGTCGAGTTCTCCTCTCACCTTGTTCAAGACTGCCAGAGACTCCTGCGAGAAACATCTCTGTCACGAAAAGGATGAGAAAAAAAAAAAAATCCCACCTTGGCCAACGTAGCGACCTTGTTCGGAGGTGACGCTTTTATAGTTCTTCTACTCAAGTCGTGGTGCATGTAGCGGTATCCAGGAACATGCATTGCATTACTCCCACCCCACTGCTTCGTGAGCTTCTCTTCCAGCGCTTGGATTTTATCGGCCTTGGAACACACCAAGAGGTCAGTGATCAGCCACTAACTTGTAAAAGAAAAACAAAATAGAAACTTACCTGGTCGATGATTTGTTTCCTCAGAAGTGCCACCGATTCGGCACTGGGGATAAACATTAGCAAAGTTAGCGCCCTGTGCTGATAAACACAGAGATATGTCATCTTCTCTCCCTCTTGAAGCCAGACACTAGGAATAACTGCGCCACCGCCGGGACCATCAGCACCCCAAGCAAAACTAGAGAGAAAGCCGTCCACGTCTTGCCACCAAGCGTCATGGTGGAGCGGCTGCGAGACGGTTTGCTCGTGTAAGGAGGACACCGAACGCTTGGGCTCTGTCACAAACGTGGACACGACGCTGTTTAGCACCGAGTGCCGAGTATACGACCTCTTGGACCCTTGAGCGAAAGATTGCGAGACGACTGATGGTATCATGCGCAACACAGCATACGTGTACATTGCCATTGTGTCAGCCTGAGAAAAATAAAAAGCACCCTCTAGAGTCAAATCGGTGAAGAAACTAAAGTTTAGCAGGAAGCGCAAACTTACCGGTAAAAGCGTGCTGGATATGAGATAGTTGTGAAAAAGAACCATCGACTGCTGAGGTACTCCACTCCACGACTCCAAGAGACCCAGCAAGGACTTCAACCAAGATAAGGTAACTGATCAGGAACAGAGATGTCAAGAAAAAACCAAAAGCCTACAGAAATCAAATGACTAAAAAGTTTTTTTTTACCTGGCACTCTAGAAGAATGTCGGGCTCCACCGAGAGAATCCTCACAGTCGCATGCTCAGCGAGCGAATCCGAGATTGTAGGAAGCCACAAAGTCTTCCCCGCCATCATATCTGCATAATAACTCTCAATAAAAAAGAGAGAAAAAGGACCAGCACTCACCTCCAATATAGTCGGGAACGAACACATACAAGCAATTGCGAACAACGTCGGCGACTGGATTATTCTCAAGGCGAGATGAGATCTTCCCGTAGAACAGCCTGAAAATACCATACAACTCCCTGAGTAAGCTTCTATAAGCACCATCTCTGGTTACTTGGTCGCCATCGCCATCTTTCTCGACCACCTTGAAGCACAAAAACAAAGCAAAAAACATAGAAAGACTAGACAAGGAGGCCTTCGTTTTGTCGTTACCAAAATCATCCAGATATCTGGCTCGCATTCGTAGAAAATGTGGCCGTGCCTCTCGGCCTCCATGAACTCGCAAGGACTATCGGGGGAAAATATCCTGGTAGAGGAAGGAGGTCGAATTCTAAGCAGGGCGAGCGCGAGGGAAGAGTGATCGTACCTGGAGAATGTGATGAGGCCCTCGCTGAGGCCGACGAGGGAGAGCTGGGAGGGGAGCGGGCAATCGAGCGGGTAGAAGAAGAGGACCTTGTCGAGCTCATGCCCCTCCTGCTGGCCTCGCCGAGAATCGAAAACGCAGAGCTGCATAGCGCCTCTAAAGCCCTAAAAAAGCCCTATGGCATATTCTTGGTGTTTGTCAACCTCTCCCTTCCGTTTAAAGCAAAAAGGAAGAACAATGTAAAGGGACATTAATCAGTTTTCCATTAAGGATTTTAAATGTAATTAGGTAAGCATTTCATTAGTGGGCACTTATGAATGATTCTGGTGCGGAGTTCAATTCTGGGAGTGCCCCTTGTTTGAAAGGTGTTTAGCACTGACTGATTTGTAGGTCAAATCAGACTTTTCTTTGGTATACAAAGGTACAGAGGAAAGACAAAGCTGGCTTGGGCTGACTTTGTCTCAGTGCTAAAGTAGAAAGCCAGGATGGAAAGCAGTATCCAAAGAAAAGGAACCACTAAGGGGGGAGAAATGGGACCCTTGCCGGTGCGATTACTTTCAAACACGTCTGAGTGGCATGTCTGCACGAGCGCCTGGATCCTGCCTTATAAGTCCGCGGCATGGATCCCCCAAGATTTCTGACGCTGCAAAAAATATCTTCCTGCACCCACACGAACGGGGATTAGAAGAACATCTCATCCCGTTGATCCCGTTGATCTCGTTGATCTTGATCCAGACACAAAACAGGTCTTTGCTTTGTTGCACACACAAGTCAATGGAAAGCTTCACATTCCGATCTTAGGAGAAAGATTCAAACTGGGAAAGAATGCGAGAACTGTGCACCTACCTACTTATCCAAGACAGAAGCCAAAATTGCTGGGAGCGAAGAGAAAAATGAGAAGAACCTGTTGAGTGTTGTGTGTGTGTGTGTGTCTCCCCTTTTCATTGCGCGTTTGTGCTCTGGGACTTGCATTTCTCGACCGGGTACTTGACCGCGTTCTTCTTGAGCTTGCTGAGTGCCGCCTGGCCGAGGTCCACTCCACACACATCGGCCAGCCGGACCAAGTAGAGCAGCACATCCGACAGCTCCTCCCCGAGGTGCTCCTTCTCGGCCGCGTTCCAATCCGGGAGCCCCCGCTGGACTTCGCCTTTCCATTGAAAGATCTCGGACAACTCACCCACCTCGCCAACCTGAAAAAAAAAAGGAGAAGAAAAGACAATGGCTAAAAGTTTGGTACTAATCAAGCGCGCTCCACTCAAGCATCCCAAACACCACAAGGCCAACGTGAGGAGCAAACACAGAGCGGCAAAACTGGCAGGCGACCCAGCCAAAGAGAGAAAGAAGAAGAGAAAGGAGAAAGGAATAAATAAAAGCGATCGCTCCATCCCATCCTCAAAACAAAGAAGAAGCAAATGAGAAAAATATGTTCTCCAAAAAGCGGACAAAACCACCCGAGCTCCAGGCACCCCCATTCACATTAATGAGCGAGGGTCGATTTGCTCTAGAGCTAGAAAACAATGCTCCCCTGGCCAGGGGCCATCGCCAGGGACACGGGCCTCCCAGCCAGCGCAAGCAGCAACAGTGCAGTCACACAGGTCACAAATCAGAGACATTCTCTACAATCAAGGCAGGAACTCTCCCTGATCGATCGGAAGAAGAGAAAGAAAGCATTTAAAAAGCCTCTCGCCATCAGGCAATCGAGAGAAAGAGGAAGGAATATTTTCGAAATATTTCCGAAATATTTCAATCGCTAATCGATCGAGCGCTCTCTCGGGGCAGCGATTCTTACCAGCGCGAGCAGGAGATTGCGGGGGCTGTGGAACTGATCCCAATCGCGGACGCGCGCAAACTCCTGTAACTTGGACCTCAGATCCTGGAGCGAAACGAGCGCCGCATCGGCAGCGCCCGGGGGATCTTTCCTGCCGCCCCCATTCATCGCGCAACTCCACGAATCGGCATCCATGGCGAAATATTTTGCCCGCGCTCTCGCCTAGTTCTAGAGGAAAAACCAAGCGCCAATGCAAAGAAAGAAAGATTAGGGCGTAATACGACCTAGACCATTGCTACAAACGTGTCGACAAGATTCCCCTCCCCAATCATCCGATCCTCCAATCAGGTTTCTTCCCACGCCTTTGAATTTACTTTGACAAGCGTGACTGCGAGTTTACCGCGGTGCGTACGGCAGCTGGGACGATGCTGGTACAACAAACTGGAGAATAATATAATACCCAAACTTATGGTGTAATATAGATCTAAGATATGACAATGATCTCACACAAGGACGAGAATGTATCAATCAATCAATCAATCGCCTTGAAGTTATGCAATGAAGGAGCGTACGGGTATGATAGTAACAAGACTAAGCATTATATAAGCATGATTATCTTAGAGAGATTTCCAAACAAGTGTCCAAGTAACCAAGATTCTCGATCACAGCTTCTTTTGGATATGCCTCTCCTCTAGATCCAAAAATCACCAAATTCCCATTAGCTAGCAGGCAATCGGAGCCTTTTCCCTATGTTCCCGAGCTGGGACTCTGTAGCACGAAATTGCAATCGCTTCGCATTGTCAGCTTATAAGAACTATCAGCCGAGATTAAGCTGTTCCACCCAGCATCTGCGAGCCAAGAGCGTTCTAGAGCCACTGATTAATAATGTACTATAGACCAAACAATCTTTTATATCGCTTTCAAGCCCATGAAGCTCTAGATCATCAAACTTGTGATTATCAAGATTTAGGCGACGAGAAGCTGTAGAGCAAAAGCTGGTTAGGAAGTTCGAGCTGATAATCAATTCCAATATATTCAAGAACAATATCAACACGACAGAACCAACGTTCTTGATCTACTAACTGTCCAGTATATTTTGCCGTAGGTTTTGGCCAAACACTCTTTGGATCGTTGGGCCCATGGTACACACATCCGCGGTCTCGTAAAACACTCTACTAAACACTAGTAACCTGACGTTCACACACGTATTCTGTGCAAGCATCACGATAAGTTCCATCAGCCCGAAATGAAACGTTATTGCGTATATTTATCACGTAGTCATGTATCCTTTCTACCATGGTTCTTACTTGAGCATACCATACAAGAGTCTCATTCTAAAAATCCCACGTGGAGGTGCATAGAGCTGAGAGATTACTGCTAGAAGAAACGGGCTGAATTTTTGGAAAACTAACTGAAGCTTGTTAAGCACATAAAAGGCAAGGACATAAAAGGTAGATTGTTGTTTCCATGCTTTGGAGTTGCAAGGTATTTCTTAAAGCACTCACCCACGGAGTCCCAGCGATTGCAAATCTCCATAATGCGGTCACGTCCTTAGGCAGTGCATATTCGATCCCCACCCTCAGCCAGAATGCATATTCGATCTCACCCTCCGATGACAAGAATGGCATCCGGAGAATGGCATCTCAAGAATCAAATCTAGAGACCACCTGCTCGAGAAGATCTCTTGGAGCAAGCATCACGTAACTTAGCTCATACCTGGAAGGATGACTCGACCACTGAGTAGTCATTCGAAGACTTGTCGGATCTAAAAAGGTCAACCTTTCCCTTTCCCAGATCTCTTTAAACTGGAGAAACTGTAAAGCGAAGCGCCTGATCTGGTATGAAAGTTTTAAAGCCGGTGAAGCTCACAAATTTAAAATGATCTGATAGGAATGAATGAGCACGCAGCCGTAAACAAATAGCACATAGGTATAACAATAATAATACATGTATGCCAATGGAAACCTTTCCTCTTGTCTTCAGTCTTCAATACCCATCAGTACTTGTGGCCACGCGAAAAGCACTTGCGCAGCCTCAAAACCGTGTCTGGGAGGTCGTTACGTCTCCTTGCAGCAGCATTGCAAACCAGTCAAGGAGGCACCTCGACGACGATCTCCACCACTTGCAATTCCAGTCGCCCTTCCAGGTGCGCCAGACCTACTCACCATGAAGCGGCTTAGCACTGTGATCTTTTGCAAGATCAACGCGTAGCAGACAAGCTAGCCACTGGCAGTGACTTGACTTTACCTGAGTCCAATGAGGTATGCCCTCGTTGTCCAAACTATACAAAGCAGAAAAGCAAAGAAGCTTTAGAAGAAGAATTTCACCGGAGCGGAAAACATCGGTAATTAAATTCTAGAGAGGAAAAAAAATGAGGAAAAGCTCGCACCTCGTTTAGCTTTCCCAGCAGCCGTGGCGCAAGACCCACCACGTCACACTCGTAGAATGATTGCTCCCGCTCTTCTCTTGGGCCATGCCAATCCACTTCCCTTTAAGATGCTAGGCAGTGCATGGCGCCATGGCGAAGGTGGAGTGACGGGTGGATTTCGTGTTGAGCCATTTCTCGAAAAACTCGAAAAGAATAGTGCAAAATGTTTCATTTCTCATGGTTTCTGGGTGTGCCTTGAAGATTAACTTACCGTCGTGTTATTTATTCTAACAAAGAAGAAAGCTGAGCAGTTTGGCTCACCTGGTTCACAAGGTGGCGGATGTGAAAGTTATTACTGTGATGATTTAATTATCAATGTCAATACTAATTTCTACAAAACTAAAAACCACTGGCATTTTCTTTTGTAAATGAAAAGAAAATTATGTGTTTCTAAACTTATGCAGATTTGCGGGCAGCCATGTCTAGATACTTTACGATGGTAAAGTATTGTACATATAAATCTGTTAAGGACGGCCATGTATCAATCAATCAATAAAAATTTTAAGCAATATCAGCACAATTCTCTTAGAGAGATTTCCAAACAAGTGTGGCCGTGTCTGTTCTGTAAATGGCCAAGTAACCAAGATTCTCAATCACAAGAGCGTATAACTTCTTTTGGATGGAGATAATTTTGCTTGACCACGCCTCTCCTCTAGATCCAAGAATCACCAATTTTCCATTAGCTAGCAGGATTAAGTAGCAATTGGAGTCTTTTCCCTGTGTTCCCGAGCTCCATGTGATTATTCCCCTGGGACTTTGTAGTACGAGATTGCAATTCTTTTGCATTGTCAACCTATAAGAACTATCAGACGAGATTAAGCTGTTTCCACCCAGCAAATACGAGCCAAGAATGTTTCTAGAGCCACTGACCAGTGATGTAGTATAGACCCAACAGTGTCTTATATCGCTATTATACCCACCAAGCTTTTCATCCTTGTGATCATCAGATGTATTAACCGACGAGAAGTTGAAGAACAAAAGCCGGTTACTTTTTGGAAGATCTAGTTCATAATGAAGTCCAATATGTTGAAGAACAATGTCAACATAACCGTACCAACGTTCTATATCCCATAACTCTTCTAGTATCCTGTCGCACATATCCAGTATATTTTGCCGTAGGTTTTGGCCACGCACATCTTGGATCGTTGGACGCATGGTACAAATACCTGGGGTCTCGTCAAACACTCTACTATACACAAATAAATAGACATTAACAAATGTATTCCTATCAAAAATCACGACAAGCTCCATCGTTCTTCCAGCCCCAAATCGAACATTATCACGTATATTTCTCACGTAGCCTTGTATTCTTTCTACCACTGCTCTTACTTGTTCCACGGTGAGCATATTATGCAAGGCTCTTATTCTAAAAATCCCATCTGGTGGTGCATAGCACAAATCCAATTGAGAGGTTAGAATGAGAGCTGCTAGAAGAAACAATCTCATACTTGACTTGTGAAAACTTTCTTGTGAAATAAGATTCAATAAGACTTCAAAAACTTACCTTGAATAGTCACCAAATGGAAGTGGCTGAAATTCCAAGGCTCATCGAACCAGTAAAGCTTGTTTTTACCTGCAAGCACAGAAGGTAAGGTTTTAAAGTTTAGATCGTTGTTTTCCAAGTACAGTTAAGGCTTCTGAATTTTTTTTAAAGCTTGGTTGGAAGGAAAGTTGTCTATTTGCAAGTTTAATCCCTAATGTGAACTTCTTTATAAAGCTAAATGAATTAAGTTCAAAATGCATTTTGAATCCTAGGCTAGCTTGCAATTTAGGGTGTGATGTGGAGATGTGTAGATATTCCCTGGGTGTCTATGCTAAAAGATAATAGAAATTTAAAGGAAATCATCAAGGAAAATTGACTATAAGAAGAAGAGAAATGGTTCACCCCTATTTTGGAGCAATTAAAAGTGTTTAAGAACGCTTTTGAAGTGTTGTTAGTGAGCAATGAAGAGTTGATGAATGCTTCACTTTAGCACATGGTAAATCTTTATTTTCCTTTCTCACAACTCACTAGATTCTCACTTGGGCATACTTAAGAAGAATCTATATGACACAGTGCCTTCTAGTTTTCACTGATTGTTGCAAACTTAATTAAATCTTTGAAGCTAGAAATAGGGTGCCACCTTTTCTTAACTGATTTCATGAGGAGTTCCAAGCAACAATGAGCCCTTCACTATACACACATATAGTTCCCAACCAATAGTCTCCCCATATAAAGATTATTGACTTTGTGCTTCCATGTTTTTGGAGGATTTGCTACATAATAGGCCACATGGAAGAATATTATGGGCTAATAAAGCAAGTCTGACTATATCCCTACTTGATATTAGAGGTAGTAGAATATTTGATAAATTTTTATGCAAGGAGTGACCACTTAGAGAGATTTATGGTGTGTTTTAAAATTAGTAAAAGGGTCTCCAAAATTTAGTATCTTGTTATATGGCAAGAGGGAGCTCCACTTCTAGAAGGCTAGAAGACTGTTCTTGGAAGAAATGCAAAAAAAAAACAAGCTAAATAAGAGGTGGTAAAAGGATTTTGACTAACCTTTAGTGATCCTATAAGAGGTGTTGTAATGGTGTCATGAGCAACAACCACACCAAGAGCTAGGTTATCAAGAAGCTCAAAGGAAATGCTAGAGGCCTCCTTAGCTTTCTAGAAGTTGCCAAGAAGGCTTTAAATGACCATAGAGAGTTGTTAAAACATTGGATTCTTTAAGGAGGAAGAATTCTAGAATAAAAAATATGCATCAAACTTGATGTTAAGTACCATTTAACTCTAAGATACTGCCCCAAACTAAACCACCTCAAGTGGTTGATGAAGAGAATACGTTATAACAAGTTGAAATTACTTTTTATAATGTAAAGCCGAGGCAATGGGCAATCTGTCAAGTGTTAGCAAAATCCGCAATGTCGTAGGCTAGGGCCGCATCCACGGCTGTGTTGAATGTCCCCACTCCTTGGTGCATCATCTTTCTTCCACTCCTATTGTTTTCTATTTGTATTTTGCCACGGCTGCAAACATGATTGAAAAGAAAGAGAAAAAAGAGGGATGCTTATGAGGGGCAAATGTTGAATTTAGATCTGTGGTGATAAATTTACTTTTGTTCCAACCTTATATTTCTATGGAGAACCAAAGCAAGTAGAATTCTCAAGATGGTACTAATTACAACACTGATGCCAACCATACGAAGTAACTTAAAAACACTAGTGATGAAACCTAATGTAGTACCTAGAGAATGGTTTGTTGTTAATGAAGTTGCACTCACCTCAAATGAGATTGAAAACCTTGAAAAATTTAATTTCAATCTTGAGAGGAGGAGAGTTGGAGACATGATTGACAAAACTAACACTATTCTTATAAGGATGCATAAGAGTGCAAGGAAAGGTAAGATAGTTAAATTTATTAGTATTATCTACAAACAAAAGCAAGGTAAAATAAATTTCACTCTAACATTTGAGTATAAAATTTTCTCCATGAAATATATCATTACTCTTGCAAAGGAGTATATAGTTAAAACAGAGTGGAGAGTACACAATTGCTATTTAAGATTTTCTTTTTTGCACATGTCTAAACTTTACTAAACGCGACGAACATAGGAAGGCATATGCTTTTTACAAACATATATAATAAAATTTCATTAACACTTTATACCAAAATCCTAGAATAGAAATTCACATACCTACACAAACTTTACTATTGCTGAATTGTAGAAAACTTTTAGAGCTAACTAGATTTTCCAAGACTATCAATCTCTATCAATGATATAAATTTAGTATACTTTATTTATGTAATTACTAAAAATTATACTTTTCATTTAATATACTTATGAATGTTTCTTTTGCAATACTACCTATAATACTCGTGTGTCTCCATTTCTATCTTTACCATCTCGAAAAATATTTCATGATAATCTTTTAACAGAGTGATGTTATAGTGTGTTGTGAGAGAATATATTGTTATATTGATTATTGCCATTGTTTCTACTAAAAGCCAGAAAACAAATAAGCATTTCTTGAAAGTCATGGAATTGCAATTTTCTAAAACAAGTAGGAAGGCATTTTTCTACACTTAATTTGTTACACCCTCTATTATTACATTTATTTCCAACTCGTGATCACTATCCTCTATTTCTTTCTCATGTATGGTTTGATTATATTGTATAATGGGACAACTATTGCAACTTTTAGCACTTGAATTATTACTTTAGGAAAAAATATTCTAAAAGTTAAAATTAGTAACACTAAAACCCATAAATATTTTTATTTCCTTCTCTTCAAATAAAAGTGCAAGTGAAGATTTATAAATTTTAAACACTATGTTATAAAAAACCTCTTATAAATGTATTCTAAAGAAGAACTAAATCTCTCTTTTATATGTAAAAATTTATTTCAATAATTGTTTTATTCCTTTCAAACAGTTACATGTCCTTATATAAATTTTTTATTTTAAATTTAATAATTCTTTAATTCTGAAAAACCTAACTTTTACTAGCCAGAAAGTATAGAGCACAAATTTAAGGAAGTGATAAGATTAATTTAAATTGTTAGAACAAGAATTATCCTTTAGAATATTTTTATCTATATAATATGTAGAGAGTTGATAACCTTAATATTTTAAAGGTTATAATATTTATATTAAATTACAATTGAAAATTAAGCTCAACTAGTAAGCTCAACTCTTCAACCCATGAGCTAAAAAATGGTCCATGCTTTTTAACACTTGCATGCTTTTGCTGGAAGCTTTGGGCCTTTTTCTAGATGGTCTTACAAGGAAAACTCTTTGAATTCTAAAGGCAATTCTTTGTGAACCAAATTCAAGCAAGAGACAAGCTTATGTTAGTCTTTTGTGACTATTTATATCTATATGCATAATTGATATACCATTAAGCTGAGAGTGTTTAAAAATATTCTAAATATTACCTTTGGATGGCTTAGATTGAATATAGTATGATCAACGGCTAATATTGATTCTGTGGTGTTTATAAAGAGTAAAAAACAATGGATTTCACCAAAAGAACATTAAGTCCTTCCCACTATATTTCTTTCTAATTGTTGAAGTAATCATGTTTCTAGTTGCTTTCAACAAGTGTGGATCCTCAAGTGGCTCTAAAGTGGTGCTAGGATCCATCACCAGATGCTGTTGGATTCCAACTTAGAGATTAGGAATGTGCTAATCAACATGTATGGGAGGGTGGATATCACAAAAGAGCTCTTCAATTATTTGGAGAGGAAGAATGTTATCAACTAAATGAGTTTGGTGTTAGTGTTTGTAGAGAATGGGAAAAGAAGAAAAAATTCTTCAATCCATGGCAATGAAGGGATAGAATTGGATAAAGCTACTGCTTCAACCAAGGCATTTGGACAAGCCTTTGTGGGATAACTTCCAGTCGTCCCACATGTATGTATTTGTGTAAGTGACTTAGTTATTACATTGTAAGCAACTAAAGGGAACGACTCGAGAGACGATCCATAGGGGTTCAAATATAGAGGGAAAGGGCCCATGAACAAAAGTGCACCCCCTTTTCCAATTGGTTAAGGGTTTTGAGATATTTGGGGTTAAGCGTCCTTGGGTGTGAACAGTACTGGGCTGGGTGACCTCCCGGGAAGTCCAAATTCAGGAGCTTACATACATATCCGGATGGCTTATGATTATATCATGAGAGTGGATTGGATTGTGAGATGGTGGTGGCTATTGCTGTTATGACTCAACACTAAATAACAAGATAAAGAGGCCTAACCTTGCTTAGATTATGTTTTACCTCCTTTTAAGGTTAAATTCTTTACCCTAAGAATATATCTTTGAATTTTCCTTTGACCCATATTGATTATATGGTCAAAGTTGGTGCATAACAATTCTTTCCTCAATAAAGTCCTTGTGTCAAGTACTAATGATCATCCTTTCTAGGGAATTCTGCTTAAGCTTTTCATCCATCATCCATAGTTGTATATATCAAGGATGCATTAAGAACTTTGAGTCTTGATCATTAATGATATTCTTTGGCAAACCAAAATTATAAAGGAGATTGTAGTCAAGTTTGAAGCAATGACAATCTTTTGAGCCAATAACTACACATACTTTATTAATTAATCCATACTTCTTTTACCTTTTGTAAGCTTTTGAATTTGGATATACTTTGTTAATTAATCCACACTTGTTTTGCTTTTTTTGCCTTTTTTAAGCTTCTTGAGAGATCATTCATCCCAGTATTATTCAAACTATTCAAACCCAAGGATGTTTAACCTCAAGTATCCCAAAACCTTTAACCAGTTGAAAAAAATGACGCACTTTTATTTATAAGCTTTTTTCTGTACAAAACCTTTACAAATTACTTTTTCGAGTTATGCACTTTGGTTTTTTACACCTTTATGCTCATAACAAACAAGTGATTAAGTCCATAAAAATAGTATACCAATAACTTTAAGGAATAAGAAAAAATTGCAAACATCCCCTTAGTTTCTCCCAAGGCATCTTTACTTATTGATAAAGTTCATATGAATTCCAATACTTAAGAATATTAACTTTCATATTCCTTCAATAAAAATTGTCCTTAATCAGTTTATATGTCTTCTTCCCCCCAAAATGGTCGGCCTATAGACAATCATAATAATGAAATAAAAGTTGATTAATCAATGCATCCACTCATGATAAATACATACAACCATTGTAATAGAGAATTCTATCTACTAGTGAGAAAGATACTTTTATTTGGGCTTGTAAATAAACCACCTTAGCATTCTGAGCCTTGGCACACTCAACTAACTACATAAACTTATTAATCACTTTACTTAAATGTATTGGTAAGTTTGTAAGTTCGTCACATGATAAATATAAAATAATGTATCCACCATTATATTCATTTCCCTAGATGATGCTTTTTGAAAACTCCCCAAACTCTATAAGTTTAATTATTTAATGAGTTTCTTAGTGTTCAATTCTTTTTATGTGAATAGAAACACAAGACATTTATGATCTATCAACATTACAAACATTGTACCATAAAGATAGTGCCTCCATGTCCACAAAGCATAAATAATGGAAAATAACTCTTGTTCATATGTGCAATATCATTGCTTCACAAGAGTCAAAGTCCCAAAAACATAATTGTTATTCTTGTCCCAACAACAAAAGTTCATAAGATCCCAAGAATAACATCCCAAAAATAAGATCTACAAGATAGATGTCTGTAAGATTAAACTTCTTTATGAGTGTGGTTTTGCCAACTAACATTTTTAGCCCTTCTACACAAATATCAAAATGTTATGATTAGTTTCACTTTCCATTGTATATGGAAGAACTTTTTGTATCACCAAATTGCGATTCTCAATAAACATTGCCAAATCAAAATTGTTATCACTCCCATTATTCTGTAAAATTCACAATAGACTACCATAGAATATGCCATCCAGTATTAAAGTTAATGCAAAAGTGTCTTTAGCCTCTATCATTTTACACATAATTATGTTGATAAGCAATGATCAAAATGTGCTAGTAAGGATGTCATAAGAGATAATATAATGTATGGAGGCTTGCTAGCCAAGCTCTTGTTGGAGATGGCTAAGAAGGACTTGGCATCATGGAACTTGGCCATTGCCACTTACACTTACCATGGACAAAGCAATGAGTGCATCAATCTCTTGGATCAAATGCAAGGAGAAGGAAAAGATAACTCACGAGAAGGTTGTCCAATGTGGATACAAAGAGGAAATGGTGGTGAGCTTTAAACACTAAAGCTTTAAGTTCACTTAGTCTCTTAGCTCTTTGCTATACTTTCCTGGAACAAAATTCATCCAAAAAACAGGATCCATAAGGTGCATTATTTAAAAGTTTATCAAGAGTCTTTAGTTAAGAAATAGAAAGAAGCAATATAATTTTCTCTTAAGTTTATCGTTGAGCCATGGTTTCTTCTACCTGGCAATGGAGGAAATTTGACGCGTCTCCATTGCCATCGCCACCAGTGCCTGGCATTCCCGCGATCGCGAGCCTTATCAAGCACTACTCCTCCAATCTCGCCGGCCTCCGCCAGGTCCATTCCCAGATCAAGCGCAGCGGCATCGACTCGAGGGATCGCTACATCGGCAACCTTCTCATCGGCGCCTACAGCAGCCATGGCGACGAGGGCGGCATCGCGGACGCCAGGGCAGTGCTCGCGAACCTGGCCCGCCCCAATGTCAAGTCGTGGAACATCTTGATCGCGGCGTGCGTGAGGCAAGGGCAAGAGCGCGCGGCGCTGGAGCTCTACGCGGCTATGAATTGCGAGGGAAGGACGCGCCCGGACGCGATCACGATGGTAAGCATCCTCAGCGCTTGCTCCATTCTGGGAGAGCTCGGCGCGGGGAAAGCTCTCCACGAGAGGATCCTCGCTGGTGGTTTTGATTCCAACGCGATCGTTGCCACGGCTGTGGTGACGATGTATTTCAAGTGTAGCAGCATCGATCGAGCGAGGGAAGCATTTGACGGGATGAAGAACAGGACTGTCGTGTCTTGGAACACGATGATCACAGCATATGCCCACAGAGGGGATTTTTTCCAGGCAATGTTTCTCTTTGAGAGCATGGATCTGGAGAGGGATTGCTTCACATACTCGGCGATTCTGGGTGCCGCAAAAGATCTCAAGACCGGAAGGAAAATCCACCAGATGATCTTGGGCTCTGGAATTCGCTTGGACGTGGCGGCTTTCAACGCTCTCGTGAGCATGTATGTGAGAGGTGGAAGCATGGGCGAAGCGAGAGAGGCTTTCGAGTCCATGACGATCAAAGACATCGTTTCCTGGAACGCTATGATCGCTGGTTACGTCCAGTTTGGCTATGGAGTCCCTGCGATCGAGCTCTACGAGAGAATGGTTTCGTCTCCTCGTAAGTTGTTTCTCTTTTCTTTATGCACTGTCTTCTTAGTTTTCATAGCTTGATCCAGAAAAGCCCAACGCGATCACTTACGCCAGCGTTCTCGCGGCTTGCTCGATCGCTGGAGATGCCACCAAAGGGAGAAAAATCCACAGCAAAGTCGCTGTTTCCGGGGCCTACGATTCTTCCATCACCGTCCAAAACGCGCTCGTCAACTTTTATGCAAAGTGTGGCAGCTTTGGCGAGGCCGAGTCAGTGTTCGGAAGAATGCGCTTCAGGGACTTGTTCTCGTGGAACTCGATGCTCGCGGCGTGCTCCAAGCACCAGAAGTGTGATGCCATGGAGCTCATCCTTCGGCAGCAAATCCTCGAGGGGTTCCAACCAGATCAAGTGAGCTACACGTGCATCCTCCACACTTGTTCTCACGTCGGGCTGCTACAGCAAAGCTTGGAACACTTTAGCTCGATGCTCCAGGATCACTATCTTCGGCCAGTTCCGGAGCACTACAGATGTGTTTTGGATCTCTTGGGACGAGCGGGGCTGCTTTACGAGGCCGAGGCTTTGATCCAGAGCATGCCATTCCAGCCGGATGGAGTTGCTTGGAAGTGTTTGCTCTCGGCGTGTAACAATCACGGAGATGCCGATCGAGGAGCCACCATAGCGAAGCAAGTTCTTCGTTCCGAGTCTGGGAGATCAGCTTCTTACATTCTCGTCTCCCAGACCAGGTGAAGAAGGCAAGGCAGTCAGCTCCGGCGCTTAGAGGTATTTCTCTTGTTATTTCTACTGATAGTTTGTGTTGTTTTTCAGGATAGCGAGAAAAGCCTCAAATTGTCATGAAGTTTTCAGGCATAAGGTCTGCTCCAATCTTCTATTGTTCTTGATTCTCTATACATAGAGAATCAACTGACTATATATATATAGTCAGTGTTTGCAGATAGCTGCGGGATGAGATCAAAATCTCGCAGGAACGAAAGGTACATTTACATTTGTAAGCATTTCTTTTGCGTTTCCTTCCTTTTTGTTTATTCCAGGTTCTCATAACATTGCTGTAGGAGAAACAAGACAGCGGGATTGTCATTGTGCTTCAAGTTTTCAATCACGCGTAATTTCCTACGTGACACGCCTTATAACTTCTTAGGACCGGGTTAGTTCGCCACAGTTTTCTTCCTCGGGACTGTTCATAACCAGGAGGTAAAGTTTTGCTATTTTTCAATCCAAGTCCGAAGCTACACTATATATCCGCGTAAATTTTTACTACTCTAAATTATTCATTTTCATTTTCTCCGCAATGTACTGAGAAAGACATTATTTTAAATCTTTTGAAATAATCATAGTAATAGGTTATTAAATAAATCGTATTGTTAATTTTTATGCTGATTAAAATATAAATTTCCAAAGTCATCGCATTTCCACATGGACTCCTTTGAAAATTCGAATGCTGTTCTTTCTCGCTTTGTGGCAGATTTTTAGTTAGCTGCCGTTTTCCCTGTAACGTTGTTTGCCGCACCAAAGCCCACTCACTTACAACAAGAAAACGTGTGGACGCCCCCTTAAAACGGGAGTGGTGCGCGAAAGAAAGATAAACGGTTTAATGGCAAGAATTGGGAGCTCCAACGAGGAGGCCTTTGCTCTTCTCGCAATCCTCGCAAGTGTTCTCACACTGCTCTTCACGCCTGCGACTGGATCGAGATCCAAAAATCCTCCCAATGCTGCGGCGATCGATCAATCTTTGTTGGTGGAGTTCCAGGAGGCCGTCCCATTCCGGGACGCGTACTCAATTCTTTGGGGCCACAGCAACGCCAACGAGCTGGAAGATGGAAAAAGCATCCAGCTCGTGTTGGATCGACACTCAGGTAGAACCCTGGAATTGGATATCAAGCTTCTAGAGAGTTTTTCTGAGAATTTCAACTTGCAGGATCGGGATTTAAGTCCAAAGAGGCCTTCCAGGGCGGATTCTTCAGCGCGTCCATCAAGCTCCCGTCAAACTACACGGCCGGGGTCGTGACAGCATTCTACGTAAGTGACAAGTAACATAGAAAAAGAAGAAGAAAACCAAAGTTTTCAAGTTTCGTACTCTTTCCAGGCATCGAATTCGGACAAGTTTCCGGATAGGCACGACGAGATCGACTTTGAGTTTCTGGGCGTCGTCCCGGGCATGCCGTACGTCCTCCAGACCAATGTTTACGGCAATGGAAGCGTGCGTACTGGACGGGAGGAGAGGATACGTCTCTGGTTCGATCCATCGCTGGAGTTTCATCGCTACAGCGTGTTCTGGAACCAACATCACATCGTGTAAGTTCTTCAAATCTCTCTTATGGTATATAAATAATCCAAGGAAAGTCAGAACTTACTCTTGAAGAGGTTTCAGGTTCTTCGTGGATGATGTTCCAATCCGGCAGATGATAAAGACCAAGGAGGCCGAAGATTACCCGTGCAAACCCATGTCTGTGCTCGCAACTATTTGGGACGGATCAAACTGGGCTACGTCCGGTGGAAAGTTTCCTGTCGATTACAATCGAGCACCATTTGTTGCAAGTTTCACCGGCCTCAAGCTTTTTAGGGACTCGTCAGTCTATAGCATCAACTACAGGATCAGTGAAGGAGAATTTGGCAAACAAGGTTTGAGCGGCACACAAAAGTCGAGGCTAGCTTGGGTGAGGCGCAAGTTTTTGAGTTACTCGTATTGCAACGATAAAATGAGGTATCCAAAACCATTGCCAGAATGCTGAAATTTTTGTTCATCAGCTCAAATATTCTAAGAATATTTCCCTCCTAAAACGACTAACTAATGCAATGGATATAGATATCCAAGAAAGCTATCTTTTTCTCGAGCACTACAGGTAAATCTGCTGAACCCCTGTAGAAGTCTCTGCTAGGGTAGGCTTTGCGTCCCTGCAGGGCTGGCGTCTGCTAGGGTGGGCTTTGCCTGGCGTCTGCACTTCCGAGTAGAGCAGACAGAATTATCACTATCAGCCCAGGCAAACTTGGGCAAATGATCTTAACAAAATAGAAGGTTAGGAACTAGTGAAATTGCCTAAATTGATTATGATTTTGTTACTTTGACTATTTGACTAAAATAATGTGGATCCACAAAGGTGTTGTAGAACTGGCTTTGGAATCCTTGAGTGCTGACGCTCCCAATAGCAGCATTCTCTTTCCCTAAAATCATACTAAAGCACACTATTGATTTCCCTAAAATCATCTAGCTTAAAGCTTTAAAAAACTATATAAAACTCATGAACCAATGGTAAATATTAAAACTATGTTTAATATATAATAAGTCTTGACATGAAAACATAAAAAAAGAAAGATTTAAAGGCTAACTAAAAGAACTACCATGCTAGAAACACTTCTAAAGCATTGTAAGGGATTCCATTCTTTGCATGTATGTCTATCTTAAATAAAACATACCTTAGTAAACCTCCCCACTTGTCAAACCTCTTGTCCACTTCAGTCTTTGGATGCTTGAACTCCCAATTGTTAAGCATGTGGATTTCTTATTGAGACTAAGTTGGGATGAAAAGCCTCATCCCATCATCTTGCCATAATTTTATGGGTCTGATTAGGTTGTTATAATGATCTTGCAAGATAGGCTTCAATAACCATCAATCTTCTAGTCTGTTAGGTACCACACCTTGCCTTCCTCTTCGGCCTCGACCAAGTCTGTAGCAAGCATAAGGTCAGTAGTGGATGTACAACAATGCTTTGCTCCCACTTATCAATCCCTAGAGTGCCACCACAACTATGGAAGATGTCAAGCAATTTGCCATAGCAACTCCTCACACACAACAGCAGCTCACGCCTTCTTGAGTATCATCAAAGGCAGTTACTTATGTCTTTGAAAAGGCTTTGAGTTGCTTGTAGTAGGTGTTAAAGATTTCTCTCACTGCCATCATGACTAATGTATAGGCCATTTTTCCTAAATTCTAACTAATCTAAACTAGAAAGTCTTTATTTATAATAGGATTTTGAATTTAAGTCTAGTTTGCAGCATTCTATAGAGCTTAACCTCCCATAGCTGTTAGATCTCAAGTTTAGGCTAGTGTCAAAAGAGATGCATTTAGAAAATAGTATAATGCATGTGATTATGGGATCATTAAATAATTGTCCCTTTTGCAATTAGCTTAAGAGGAAAGAGATAGGGTGCATTATATGTTAGAAAAAATGGCACAAGTTCAATTTTTATTGATTAGTGGCTATTTAAAATATAATATACTTTTAAGCAAAGTATATTCTTACCTCTAAAATTGAAATCATACATATTAGACATTCATAAGTACGTCCTTTATCTTGTATGGACAAAAGCACCGATTATGGGGTTGGTATGGGTGGATGACTAATTACTTTATATAGAATAACTAGTTTATATAACAGAAAGATTGGTAGATTTAATGTGGAAATGGAGGTGTTGATTCTTCTTGGTTCAGTAAGGGTTGTTAGTCAATAATCAATGAGGACATTAGCATATCTAAAGAGGGGTGAGTGTAGCATATGTAATCATGGGATAAAATTTAAATATGTTATCACTGTGGCCTATGCCAACCTTAATCAATTGAAAAATAGAATGTATAAGTTTTTATTTGAACCTTATATAGATCATTTTTTGAGTCATTTTTTTTTTGTTGCTTACAATCCACCACATTCCTTGCAAATTCATGCCCTCATGAACATAATTTAAAAGCTATAACTCTCTTGAGAGCTCTACACTTTTGACATCCTACCCCTCAGGTCAAGTCTAACCAAAGGCAAAATAGATTTATTAGATGTCAATCTCAACATATAGTGTGATTCCTCTAGTTAACCAACAAGTTGGACTTGAGATTGCACTAATGTCAAATATAAACTCCTAAATTTGAACTTCTTGGAAAAACACCCAACCTAATACTACTCAAATCTAAGAATATTTAACTCTAAATATCCCAAGACTTTAACCAATTGAAAAAAATAATACATTTTTATTCATAAGCCCTTTCCCTCTATATTTGAACCTTTATTGATCATATATTAAATTTTTTTCTTTGGTTGCTTAGTCTTTATAGTTTGTTAAGCTTTCTAATCTCTAGTGAAATCACTTCCAAAAGAAGAAAGTTTCTAATCAAGTGTAGATATTAATTTAGCAATCAAATGAATAAAAAGGAAATGACTTACAAAGCTTATACACCCATGTTGGTATGTTGGTAAGGAATCACTCAATAGCAAAGCTTCATTCTTAATCACAACTAAGGTAGCACTATTGACATTTAGCTTAAGCCTTCAACAAGCTTTGTCATCATTAATGGGTTGCATGCCCAATGGCTCATAATATTGTAATCTAGAGCAAGCAATGGAGTTGACCTAAAAGCTATCACATCTGTATTTTTCTCATGACAAGCCAAGCCCACCATCTATTGGCTGCCAAAACATTAGTCAATATTTATAGCATACTTTATCTTTGTCCCTTAAAGTGGCTATTTTATCCCTAATTATCCCCCAAGGTTCTAAGGATTTGTTTTGAATATTATTAGGTTGGATGACCTCTTTAGGAAGTCCAAATTCAAGAAGTTTACATATAAGCTTTTGGTTTATTGACATCTGGTAAATTTATTTTGCCTTTGGTTAGGTTTGACCTGAGGGGTAGGGTGTCAAAAGTGTAAAGTTCTCAGGAGAGTTATGGCTCTTAGATTATGTTCACGAGGGCGTGAATTTGCAATGAATGTGGTGGATTGTAAGCAACAAAAAAAAATGACTCAAGAAATTATCTATATAAGGTTCAAATAAAAACTTATATATTCTATTTTTCAATTGATTAAGGTTAGCATAGGGTTTGCTCCCTTGTTCGTTTTATTGGTATCGGAGCATTAGGTTTGAATATTATTGGGTTGAATGACCTTTTAGGAAGTCCAAATTCAAGAAGTTTACATATAAGTGTAAGCGACTAAATTTTCCATTCTACTTTAGTCACTTAACCACACCTCCGACCACTTGGAGGAGTCTTACTCACAACCTCCATAAGTCCAATCCAGGACTTGGGACTTGCTAGCCCTGAGAATGGCATCCATGCCACTCAACATTTGCACTTGGTCCAAGTGCTCCACGTGTCCGATCCCATGACCGACACTCAAAGGTACCACCGACATAGCAGCCCGTTACGCTAAGGCCATGCCCAATCACCTTTGCCACACTGGTAGTCCAATACCACTTGCATCACAGTCTTGGCTATCCAAGACTAGGCAAACCATCTGTGAGTGGTCATCTCAGATCCACTCCTTAGCATTCTTAGGATGCCCACCGACAAGGGGAATAGCCTTCCCCAATATCCCTCTGTCAATCCCCACTAAGTCCCTTTCTGCCCCTGGCCGTGTTTGCCAACACTGCCACTGGATCGAGACCCACAGGCCCGACCACTAAGTCCCACGGTCCTCTGGGACTTCCTCACCACACGACTGTGTCTTTGGTCACTACCCCAGAGGATTGCTCCACTTCCTTTCCACAGTCTGGGTCTTTGGGACAACATTTCGGAACACCGTGGCCTTACGCGAGCCACCTAGGTACTCTCCTCGCCTTCTGCCCTTGGGTGCTCTAGCCATGGGCTTAGAGCGGGGTTCCGTTGAGCCACACCAGGTATCCAAGTAGGTAGTGCCACCCACATTTGGACTGGGAGCATCGGCCAGTCGATCTCCCGGGGGAACTAGAGCCGGCTCTTGAACACTTCACCAAGCTACCCCGCTTGTCGGTCCGTGTTCACTCTAGTCTTGGACTTCACAGTGGGCATCTCATCACCCAACACTGGGTCCGGCCTTCCTGGGCCAAATTGGCCTTTCCTGGCCAAACTGGCTCCACTGCAGTCCTCCCCCCTACTATACTTTTGGAGCTCACCAAACCCCCCAGGGTCTGGGAGACGAACGCTTTGGGCTTTCACCCTCTCAGACTCGAACTCGGACTCGGACTCGGACTCGAACTCGAACTCGGACTCGGACTCGGCCTCGGCCTCGGTCCCGGTCCCGATCTCGGTCTCGGTCTCGGTCTCGGTCCCGATCTCGGTCTCGGTCTCGGTCTCGACTTCGGACTCCATCTCGGGTCCATCTCGGACTCCATCTCGGGTCCATCTCGGACTCCATCTCGGGTCCCATCTCGGACTCCATCTCGGGTCCCATCTCAGACTCCATCTCGGACTCCATCTCGGGTCCATCTCGGACTCCATCTCGGGTCCATCTCGGACTCCATCTCGGGTCCCATCTCGGACTCCATCTCGGGTCCCATCTCGGACTCCATCTCGGACTCCATCTCGGGTCCATCTCGGGTCCACCTCGGACTCCATCTCGGACTCTATATCGGACTCTATTTCGGGTCCATCTCGGACTCCATCTCGGACTCCACTTCGGGTCCATCTCGGACTCCATCTTGGGTCCGCCTCGGACACTTCCACGTGTCATGTGTTGGTCCTTTCGGGTCCCTTTTTAGAGCCTCGCTTATGGCTTGCTTCGTGCTCATTCCTCGAGCACTTTGTTGGGAGTTCCACTCCCGCTCTCGACCTTTCAAGTCGGAGCTTTTAGTCCCAACGTGTTACGCTCGTTTGGTTTTCGCTTCGGCCACTACCACGTGGCACCCTTCCAGCTCCACTTTGGGGCCTAGGGATTTTGTGTCTCACAATAAGCTTTTGGTTTATTGACATTTGGTAAGTCTATTTGCCTTTGGTTAGGCTTGACTTGAGGGGTAGGGTGTCAAAAGTGTAGAACTCTCAGGAGAGTTATGGCTCTTAGATTATGTTCATGAGGGCGCAAATTTGCAAGGGATGTGGTGGATTGTAAGCAACAAAAAAAATGACTTAAGAAATTATCTATATAAGGTTTAAATAAAAACTTATACATTCTATTTTTTAATTGATTAAGGTTGGCATAGGGTTTGCTCCCTTGTTCGTTTTATTGGTATTGGAGCATTAGGTTTGAATATTATTGGGTTGGATGACCTCTTAGGAAGTCTAAATTCAAGAAGTTTACATATAAGCTTTTGGTTTATTGACATTTGGTATTTTGCCTTTGGTTAAGCTTGACCTGAGGGGTAGGGTGTCAAAAGTGTAGAGCTCTCAAGAGAGTTATGGCTCTTAGATTATGTTCACGAGGGCGTGAATTTGCAATGAATGTGGTGGATTGTAAACAATAAAAAAAAAATGACTCAAGAAATTATCTATATAAGGTTCAAATAAAAACTTATGCATTCTATTTTTCAATTGATTAAGGTTGGCATAGGGTTTGCTCCCTTGTTTGTTTTATTGGTATCAGAGCATCAGGTTTGAATATTATTGGGTTGGATGACCTCTTAGGAAGTCCAAATTCAAGAAGTTTACATATGAGCTTTTGGTTTATTGTTATTTTTAGGGAAAAAAGAATAGAAAATCTCCTTGAATTATCAATGGATTGTATAGCAATATATAAGCTTGTAAATATAATGTTTTAAAATGTAAGCTTAGTGCTAATGCTTTTCGAAGTAATCTTTTCTGTATAGATACCTACAAGACAATCTTCTTTTGAATGTATTATTCTAGCTCATTTTTGAAAGTCATTAGTAAGTATGTGTGATTCAATCTATCTAACAATTTACTATTTATATTTCATGCAAGCATCATTAGAAACCAATTTATAATCCCCTTGCTTGCAAGATTTTTTTGAGACATAAATCCCTATGCCCCAAAGTGGAGCCAAAAGGGTGCCATATGGTAGTAGTCAAAATGGAAGTCTAACAAGCATAACATATTATAAGCTTCAACTCGGAAAGTCAAGAGTGGGAATGGAATTTTGAATAAAGTGCTTAAGGAATAAGCACAAAACAATCAGTGAATGAGTCTCTAAAAAAGAACACAAGAAGGACTGACACATAACAAGTGTTGTGACATATGGAACTGTCAGGATCAAATTCTAAAAAGACTCCGAAATGGCATTTGAGAAAGAGTCTGAGATGGAGTCCGAGAAAGAGTCCAAGATAGAGTCTGAGATGGAGTCTGAAATGGAGTTTGAGATGAAGTCTGAGATGGGGACTGAGATGGGGACTGAGATCAGAACCAAGACCAAGACCGAGACTAGGACTAAGACCGGGGTTGAGATCAAGATTGAGACTAGGACCAAAACCGAGATTGAGTTTGAGGGTGAAAACCCAAACTGATCGAGCTCACTAGACCTTGGGGGGGTTTGGTGAGCTCTAAAAGGATAGGAGGGGGAGGACTCTAGTGGAACACCAATTTGGCTAGGAAAGGTGATTGTGACCAAGGAAAGTTATACCTATGTGGTGAGTGATGATATAACCATTGAGGAGTTTAAGGCTAAAGTGAACATAAACAAACAAATGAGGTAACTTGGTGAAGTGTTCAAGAGCTAACTTTAGCTCCTTCGGGAGATTGAATAGTCAATACTCCCAATCCAAGTGTGGGTGGCACTACCTACTTACACTAGCTCATCGAAACCTCACTCTAGCCACATGGCTAGGGCACATAAGGGCTTGCGTAGGGCTATGGTGTTTCAAAATATCATCTCAAAGTCCTAAATTGTAAAAAGGAAGAAAAGTAGTCTTATTGTGTAGTGACCAAAGATACAGTCACATGGTAAGGAAGTCCCAGAGGTCAATGGGACTTAGTGGTCAAGCCTTCGGGCCCTAACCCAATGGCAGTGTTGGTGAGCACAGCTAAAGAGAAAGGGATTTGATGGAGACTAAAGAAGAAACATTGGGGAAGGGGTGTTCTCCATATCTCTAAACATCTTAAGTATGCTAAGGTGTAGCCCTAAGATGACCACTCATGGACAAATGACCTAGTT
>NW_003314282.1:1547766-1559439 GCF_000143415.4 Selaginella moellendorffii | reverse complement strand
AATATGTAATAACATATTATGATATTATAATTAGCTATATTATAAATATTTATAAATTAGATAAATTAGAACAGTTATAAAAAATGTTTTTGCAGATAAGGTGCCATCAAATTCCATGTGGAATACCACAAGCTTGAGATGGAGGGCAGATCTAATAAAATCTTGCAAATATTATCCCACAAATGTGGTCACCATACATTTGGTCACCATACATGCCTCTCCTTTACTAAAGTGGAGAGCTCTAAGAGTCAGCAATCTTAAGGAGCTCTCAAAAGTTGGAATATGGTACAACAAACAATTCTGGGCATTTTTTTAATTATAGCAATCCAATTGATATTATTTCTACAGCTCATCCTATTTAAATACATCTCTAACTTGCCCCTCTCTTTGCAACCATATTAAGCTATGCAATTTGGAGAGAAAAATAAGTCATAATTATTTTTCAAAACAATATAATCCTACTATCACAAATATGATTATGGGATATCAAAAATTACTTGATAAATAGTCTTTTTAGATATTCTCCTCTTACTGTTAGGTCAACAAAAGATTAGTACTGTTGAAACATTTATTAATCTCTGCTTAAACTTGACTTGCACTTACTAGTGTTACAATATTAAGTCAACATTCACTAAGTAATAACTTATTATGTTTGCTTGACACTCTTACTATCATGCCCCATAGAATGTGTTTTGAATTGTTAGTCAGATATAATTAAGAGATGTAGAGAGTGTCTTAAACACTTCTTATTCTTACATTTAGATTCACAATTTAGCACTATTGCATACTTAATAAGTTTTTAAGCTTATCCCAAAGACTATTTATAATGGACTAGGGTGAAAATCTAAAGCAAACTTTCATATAAGGTATATAAGGGGTTTCAAGTCAAATGTATGAATAACCACTTGAGACATTATCTAGCTTCCCATATTATGTATTTAATTTTATTTTGTGTTTAGCTTGGGTCTAATCGTAAACTATATATGATGTTAGTTGGTAGAGTATCTATTGTAAAACATAAATCCCTAAATCCCAAAGTGGAGCTAAAGGTGTACTATGTGGCAGTGGCCAAAGTAAAAGTCCAACAATATAACATATATAACCATGGGATGAAATTTAAATATACTGTCACTGTGGATCCTTAGAACTTTAGGGAATAAATAGGGGATAAAATAACCACTAAATGCTCTCTCACCAAGCAATTACCCCTTTTCTAATTGATTTAAAGGGAGAGAGGTGTGCTACATGTGATACCAAAGAATGAGTCTCAACGAATACTATCCAATGAGATTGGGCAACTAATCTCATTGTATATATAAAGATGAAATAATAATCCAAATGGGTACATATTTAAGTTGTTTAAGTGTTATAACTTCATATTCATTCCTTGAGTGTGGAATTTAATTACCTTTTTGTACCATATTGTGTGAGCTTGTACATGGGCTTATAGGATGGATTGAGATGTACTATATGTATAAGTTTGCATTTGAGCTCATATATAAAGCACAATAGCAATTTAAGGTTATATTTTGTGTTGCCAAGGTTAATGTTAGCTTATTGGTGGTTACCATAAGTTGAACTATGTACTGTGGGTAAAAATAAACTTTCATTGGGTTTGTTATAAGTGGCAAATAGGTTGATTTATAGCTTTTTAGCACGACACTAGTGAATCCTTCATAGGCATGATTATAAATAAATTAATCAAGACTGTAAGGATTAGTCTATTGGTTCAAGTAGTCATTACCATACTCTCTCACAAATTTTTTCTGGATTAGACTGAAGGCAATGTGAATGCAAGCTTGAGGTTTGGTCAAAGATGAGACCAAAAAGAAAGTTATTAGGGATGAAGAATTAAATATATATATCATTTTTTCTACTTAGAGAGGTGATTTGCAATGAAGTGTTAACTTATTGCTCATGTTCACATCATACAATCAAAAGTCTCTACCTTGATACATATTAGTTATGATAGTTTTACAAGTGGTGATTTGTGGGATGGATAGCGGTGGAGTGCTGAATCATTTTATCTAGGCTTGTTATTGAAGATTTAAGTTACAATGCTCATTTCTTTTCTAGAGAACCTTGCTATTGCTCTTTGAATAGTTTGGTATAAGATTAGTTTTGAGTTTGGTCAGAAAAAGAGTGGCATGAGCTTGTCTATGTTGTGAACAAAGTTAGTGGTGATGAGTGTTGTAAATCTCTATTGGTGGGGTGTGGCATTTATGTTGCATCTTGTTGAATCAAGTTGACATTTGATACTCATATAAACCTTTGAAGTAATGATATAGGTGTTACTCGTAGTATTGCTCAATTGATGATCAAGTCATTGTGATACTTATATCATATCCATATGATAACGAGTAATGTATTTACAAAGTTTCTTAGTTAAATAATGATCAACCCTAAAGTGGTTGATAGTGAAACTAGTTTACTTGCATATAATAGCATTGTAGTAAGATTCCAATAGTGATCTATTTTATACTAAGCTTAAATTGGTATTTTGGTTCTTGAGAGTTTTTGGAAATGGTTATGGCATTTATTTGCTATAGCTTGTTGGTAAATCTGTTAGCACTTGGAATAAATTGTTGGATGGAGAAGGTGTAAAGTGAGGTATTAACATTACTAGCACTTGTGCTAGTGGAGATGGCATTGTTGTTTTGAGTGATGAGGAGTTCTTTTTTTTTTTTAGAGTTTGATTTTTCATGTTATTTTTCTTGTTAATGTTTTGGTTTCATATTGGATCTTAAAGGTGATTGAAGAAAAATGTTAGTGCAATGTGGATATCTGACGATATGATTTTCGTGATTAAGTCTTGGGTATTTATTTGTATTTTATGAATGTCAATATTGGATGTAAAAAACATGGGCATGGTGTGCAATGCTTAGTCATACTATTGGGTTATAAGAATTTATGTTGATGTGAACCTATGTGAAATTGTAGGTAGGAAGAAGTTGGTTAAGTCTTGAAAGTTTGTATTCCTAGACTAAGAGTTATTCTTTCTCTAGAATGAAAAATTTCTATAAATTTTCTTAAACTTTTCCAATAGTTGATCTGTTAATTATTTTACCCAAAAACCATTTCAATTTTCATAAGATAGTACAAACTAGTGAAAGGGTTGAAGTTGACTTCAGTTGACTTAAACTATAGTATATAGTTTGTATGATACGACCCAAAAAGGATGCTAGCTTTTGGGGCTAAGACAAATGAGTTGGATAGAGTCTAGAGTTAGTGCATGAAAACTAGCTGTTATGCTTTTTTAGAAAGGTGACCCTTGTGTCTTTCTTCTATAGTATTATGCTTAGTGGTAGATTGCACCTTGCATTTCATAAACTCTATAAGAGTAGTGAGCTCTCACTGACTCTGACTTCGCCTTGTGCCTTAATTGAGGATGGTGATGTCTAATTTAATTATTTGAGGTTGAAGTGTTAGTACCCATATTATAGATTTGTTTATTAGAAGCTTATGTACCATATGAGTTTATTTTATGGTCTTTAGAGGCTAGTCATACATAACTAGCCTCTTCAAGGCATGCTTAGAGCTTTTGGCTATACGTATTAATCAGCTTATTGTTGTATGATTGAATTCAAATATTTATTTAATTTATGCCTATCCATGTTCGTAGATCTCATACATAGGGTATTACCTTCATGTTTGTCGCAAATGTGACTTCGGGTATTGAAAGTTACTTGTCGGCTAGTCTTTACGGACACTCTTACCTTACTGCCATGATGGCAGGAGGTTGGTATTGCTAGACCCGTTATCAATTCCCACTTGAACTAGTTGAGAAACTGGTCAATGAACATGCACTTAGATTGGATAAACATAAGGTAATGTGTTTTTTGTTGAGCATACTCAGCCTGGTTTGATAAACTTGTGTCATTGGCTTGCACTTGCTAGTATCAAGAACCCCTGCAATATTGAGATTGGTCCCTTAATATTCGCTAGATGATAGCTTACCGTGTCTGCCAAACACCCTCGCTATCATGCCCTTTGTGTTAGTCTCATTTCGGTCTCAAGTGCTATTTATGGAAAGTGTCTAGATTAGCTTATTTGGCATATCTACGAAATGTAGAGATCGGCCTGAACACAAAGGTGTTCATCCCGTGTCCAAATTTGCAATCTAGCGCCATCCATATTTAGTAAGTTTCGAGCTTGTCTCAGAGACTAACTCCTGATACTAAGGGAGGCTTGGGGTGAAAGCCCAAAGCATGTGTTCCTCAAGGGGGGGGGGGGGGGGTTCCAAATGTATAATAGGGATAGTGGGTAGGTCAGGCATGGCTAACACAACCTGAGGCATAGTCTAGCTCTCGCTTGCATGCCTATCCTTATTTTGCGTCGGGTTTGGGTCTAAGCCCAAATTCCATTCCATGCTAGCTGGTGGAGTACCCATATCCTTGCGTTAGGCCACCAGTATGCTGAAATAACACTAGACTCCATTTAGCTCTGTTTTGCGTGTTAGTCCTGGCATTGGGATATTGATTGCTCTAGGACTGTTCCAAATCACTCCAGGCTCCTGTCCCTTCACTCTTTGGGCTATATGCTTAGGAGTTGCTCCGTGGTCCGGTTCCGTCACTCCTTGGCTCCATGCTTGGGAGTTTAGCACCGTTTCTTCGTTTAGTGGCCCAAGGCCCTGAACCTTGGGTTCCACACCACGTTCCTTTGGACACGTGGCATCTGTCATGTGGCACAAAGAGGGTTTAGGTTCCGCTTCGTGGTAATATCCTATGGTAAATCACCATAGGATAAAGGGTCAAAACCACGTGTGCTACAATGTTGAACAAATATATGACTTGATAACATGAGTTTAATGTTTGGGTTTTGTGAAATGTAAGTTGAAATGCAACTAATGATTTATTTGTAGACTTCATTGAAGACTTTTGACACTTTCTATACTCGATGAAGATTTATCAATGATGGACTTGTTTACCAAATGATGTTGTGGAGGATCATATCATTAAGCTTACATGGTTTTTCCATGTTGGCATGTCAATTCTACCTCTCTCAATATTGACATTTGTTGTGTTGGATTATATTCAATCTTGGATATAGTGATTCATTCATTGGTAATGTGTTATCTATAACTGTTATCTATAACTGTTATCTATATCTTGGATACTAAGTAAAGTATCTTTGACATTTGGTTAGTGTGGTTACTAAAGAACTTTGAGTGGTGACTCGCTCTTGCTTTCTTTTAACTTTATTTTAGTGTTAATGGCAATGAAGTGATGCCTTGTCATTGACATTATTAATGTTGACATTCATGTGAAATTAGATGTCTCTACTTGGGGATTAATATTGAGTTTCATTAGTTTTAATATAGATACTATTGATGATTTAGCTATATTTTTGTGTTTTTGGCATTTGTGCAATTGTTAGCTAGCAACTATATTAATGTTTAAATGAGTTGAGTGGCAGTTATATTCTAAACAACATTGCTTAGTAGAGGATGAGCTTTAGCTTTTTCCTTGAATTGTGGACTATGTAAACTTTACGAAAAGAAGAATTAGTGATCTATATTAAAGTGATTGAATCTTTATTAAATTTAAGCTGAAAATATATTGATCATTGATGATTCTTTTTATGCTTGTTATAAAGTGAGTTTTGTCTTGTTATAGATGGATTTATAAAGTATTATTTGGTGATCATTTATTGAGCATAACTTCGTTGTATTTAGCTTTTGGATTGATGCAAACATGCTCTTCATTAGCTTTGGCATTATAAAGTTTAGGTTATGGATGTGTTAAAGAGGTTATTATGGGTTGTACCATGATTTTGTCTTTTGCATTAAAGTTAATTCATGCAAAACTTGTGATCATTATTAGGTGAGACTTGGCTATAAGCTTCTTTAAGTTTTTGATTCTTTGAGTTTAATGTTCATTATTTCATTTGTTAAGAGTTGTTGAAGAAGGCATTTTAGTTAATTAGCTTTGATGTTGAGGTTAGATTTTGTATTTAGTAATCATTAGTGATGATTGACTATCATCTAGGATAGTTGATTATCCTTGTCAAAGATTTTGCTTAATTATTGTTGTTATAGAATGATTTGCCCTTTTTTGGGATGGTGGAAATATTTTTTTGACAATGATTATACATCTCTCTTTCGATAGGATGATTAATGATCTTTCATAATAGTTATTCTCTTTAATGGTTTATGGCTTTTTATATTACAATAAGTTCTTTATGGTTCGCTCTAGATTAGTCTCTTGGGTTTGTAGGATGTTTTTAACGCTTACTTAAGCAACTTGAGTTTCTTAGTATTGTTGAGAAGGCTCTATTCCAATTGGTTAGTGTGATAATTAACATAAACGAGTGTTTGTTAGTTTTACAATATTCATTTTGTTTTAATGACTATTGCTATAGTTTATTTTAATAGATTGGATGTTATTTCCTTTGGGCAATACATTCGCAAGCATTTTGCTTAATAGTCGATGATACTTTGTGTTCTTTAAGCTGTTTTTTATAAGTTATTTGACATGCTATCTAAAATCTTTGATAGTTAAATTTTATCATTAAGTTTTTTTGATAATCTATTTACTATTGAATTTTGTTGGATAATTAATCCTATGACCTTAATCTTTAATGATCTTTGTGGTTCTTATACTCTAATCCTGACTTATATGAATACTTTTATGTTCTAATCTAAGATTTAAATATTATTGTCTATGACTTTGATGTTGTCCATCTGTTAATCTTTAAGTTTGGGCTAATATAGGTAGACTAACTTCAATACTTTGTGTGCATAGTGAAATCTCTAGTTATGGGGTTGTTTGATGCATTTTTCACAAAGTGTGAACACTGTGAATTTTTTCTAGAGTTGTTTTCTTATATCGATGAGGATGTCAATTTTCTCTAAGGAGAGGAGAGTGTCACAAATGTGACTATACGTATCAAAATTTATTTGTCGGTTAGTCCTTTCAGATATTCTTTCTTTACTACCACGATAGCAGGAGGTCGGTATTGCTAGAGTCTTTATCATTTTCCACCTAAGCTAGTTTGAAAACCAGTCATCATGTATGTATTTATATCAAATAGCCTAACGTCCGAACTTCTATCTGTCTCTTGCTAAACATACTCAACCTAATATGAGAAACTCATATGTTAGCTGGCACTTACTAGTGTGGGGAACTCCTGTGGTATGAGTTTGGGTCCCTCAATACTCACTAGAAGATAGCTTACTGTGTCCACCAAGACACTCTACCTATCATACACCTTCTATTAGTCTGTTTGTTTATTTATGGAAAATGTTTAGAATTACTAATTTAATATATCAATGAAATGTAAAGATTGTCTTGAACACAATAGTGTTGGTCTTACATCTAAATTTGCAATCTAATGCAAATCCATGTTACACTTGTTGAACTTTCACTTCAACCGCTACCATATAGCATTAGAAATGACTAAATTTTCCATTATACTTTAGTCACTTAACCACACCTTCAACCACATGAAGGAATCCCACTCACAACCTCCATAAGTTCTATTCCGGATTTGGGGATTTGTTAACCCCGAGAATGGCATCTATGCCACTCAACCTTTGCATTTAGTCCGGATTTGGGGACTTGTTAACCCCAAGAATGGTATCTATGCCACTCAACCTTTGCATTTAGTCTAAATGCTCCACGTGTCCTATCCTACGACTAACACCCAAAGGTGCCATTGACATATTAGCCCATTACGCTAAAGACATGCCCATTCATTTTTGTCACACTGCCCATTCATTTTTATCACACTAGTGGTCCAACACCACCTGCATCACAACCCTGTCTTTTAAAGACTGGGCCACCTATCCATGAGTGATCATCTCAGATACATTCTTTAACATCCTTAAGATCCTTGTAGATATGGGGAATAACCTTCCCTAATATCCCATTTTCGGTCCTTTTCTATCCATGATTTGTAAGCTCTTGAATTTGGACTTCTTGGGAGGTCACCCAACCCAATACTATTTAAACCCAATGACACTTAACCCCAAGTATCTCAAAACCCTTAACCAATTGGAAAAGGGGGTGCACTCTTATTTATGGGTGCTTTCCCTATATATTTGAACCTTATGAATCATTTCTTGAGTCGTTTCCTTTGATTGCTTATAATCCACCACACTTCCCTACAAGTTCACACCCTCGTAAACAAAAGCTAAGAGTCGCAACTCTCCTAAAAGCCTCACTCTCTTGAAGAGCCCCACTTTCTTGACACCCTACCCCTCGAGTCAAGCCTAGCCGGAGCAAACTAGACTTGCCAAATGTCAATTAACATATGGTACGATTCCCCTAAACCAACGAACAAAGTCAAACCTGAACCAAATGTAATCTCCTGAATTTAGACTTCCCGGGAGGTCACCCATTCTAGTATTATTTAAACCCAAGGACACTTAACCCCAAGTATCCGAAGACCTTTAACCGATTAGAAAAGGGGGTGCATTTTTATTCATGGGCCCTTTCCCTTTATATTTGAACCTTTATGGATCGTTTCTCAAGTTATTTTCTTTGGTTGTTTATATGGTCGTGGAGAAGTTCATGCATGATCACAAACTTGTTAAGTGAGAGAATTTGGCAATGCGGAGGAACTAAGTTCCTAAGTTGTAATCTATAACATGCTTTAAGCATAAATTGGTGCACCGGCGTGGGGAATCACACCAAGCATGTTAGGTGATGTTGTCTGTAAATGCATATATGAAGGTTGGGTTCAAGTCCTAACCCTTTAGTGCTTGGGTTCGAATCCCAACTCACTAAGGTGCGGTGATGGTTTAGAATATGAAAACACTTATTTTTCAGTGGTCATGAACTCTTAGTAAGGAGACTGACTTGGGTACATCGCCAAGTGGAGGATGCCCCGGAGTCGTGATACACAATTAAATTGCTTAGTTTGAAAGCTTAATAAATCTAACTTGAACACTTTGGTGCAAGTGGCACCAAGGATGTGGTGAATGAGATGGGGACACCCAATCTCAGTTGTTATGGGGCAAGAAATAAAAAAAAGGATGATGGTGCCCTCAAGTAGAGAACTTCATAGGATGGGAAAATGGAATTTTTCCAATATGTGCAATGCAAAGTATCAAAGACACCTAGGAAATTGACTTTGAGAAGCCAAAATTAAAATTTTCAAAGTGCAAAGGTTATATCAATAGAAACTGAAATTATTTGAGAATGAGTAGTGGGATTGAGATAGAGAAGGTGTATTTAATAGGTTTAGTGAGAACTAAACCAATAAAAGGAGAGAACCACTACAAGTGGTTGAATAAGTCTCTATGTTATAAAGACTATGCTTTTTAAAGGACTGGTGTTACTTTATAAAATGGTTTATTGTTCAATGAGGACATCAAACTTTATCTATAGATGGTGGAATTGTGAGACATAAAATCCTTAGGCCCCAAAGAGGAGTTGAAAGGGTGCTACATAGAAGTGGATGAGGCAGAAGCTAAATGAGTGAAACACATTTGGATTAAAAGTTTTGACTTGAAAAATCAAGATCGAGAGTTCCACTCCTAATGAAGTGCTTGAGGAACAAGCACGAAGCAAGTAGTAAATAAGTCTCTAAAAAGGAAGCACAAAAGGACCAAAACATGACACATGGAAGTGTCGATATGAACCCAAAACAGGCCCGAGATAGAGTCCGAGATGGACTTGAGATTGAGTCTGAGATAGACTTGAAATGGAGTCTAAGATGGATCTGAGATGGAGTTTAAGATGGATCCGAGATGAAGTCCAAGATGGACCCGAGATAGAGTTCGAGATGGACCTAAGATGGAATCCAAGATGGACCCGAAATGGAGTCTGAAATGGACCCGAGATGGAGTCTGAGATGGACCCAAGATGGAGTCCAAGATGGACCCAAGCCACACTATTACCAATAGTTTAAATCAACACTTTGAACTAAGAACCTTATTCCTTAACCTCACAAAAACCTTATCCTTGCTTAGCTGTAATATTACTTAGTGATCTAGCCTTGACACCTTAACAGGTTTGTTAATAGGTATTAAGTCTTCCAAACCTTTAAGTTGTTGACTATAACTGCAGGGGCATCCCCCACACTTGGCAGTGTGCCCAAGCTAACCCTTCTCGCTAAGGGTCCCATAGCAATTGAGATTGGGTGTCCCCATTTTATTCATCACGTCCTTGGTGCCATTTGGGGCAACTTTATCCCTTAATTTCACAAGAACCTTGTCCTTGCTTAGCCATAATATCACATAGTAATCTAACCTTGACACCTTAATAGATTTACCAATAAGTATTAGATCTTTCAGACCTAAGTTTTTGACTATGACTGGGGGGCATCCCCCACACTTGGCAGTGTGCCCAAGCTAGCCCTTCTCACTAAGGGTCTATAGCAACTGAGATTGGGTGTCCCCATCTTATTCACCACATCCTTTGTGCCATTTGCACCAAAGTGTTCAAGTTAAATATGTTGAGCTTTCACTCTAAGTAATTTAACCATGCATCACGACTACAGAGCATCCCCCACCTGGTAGTGTGCCTGAGGCAGTCTTCTTACTAAGAGTCCATAACCACCGAAAAATGAGTGTTCTCATATTCCAAACCATCACCATACCCTAGTGAGTTGGGACTCGAACCCAAGCACTCAAGGGTGGAGACTCAAACCCAACCTTCATATATGCATTTACAGGTGACATCACCCATGATGCTTGGCGTGACTCCCCACCTTGGTACACCAACTTGTACCTAAAGCGTGTTATGGATCATAGCTTAGGAACTTAGTTCCTCGAAACTGCTAAATCCTCTCACTTGAAAAAATTGTGATCATGCATGGACTCTTCCATGTTTGACCCCATGGGCTACCCCTTTATGAAGTCAACACCTTCAACTAGGCTCTTTGTTCCCCCCGACTTGTCATCTTCCGACCAATGTAATATAGTTTCATGCATAAGCGTGAAAGTCCTTAACCATTGACTTTTATTCAAAGCCATTTTTTTTAACATTGGGAATTAGTTCCCTAACCTGATAGCTTCTCTTCATAGCAAGCTTCAAGACCATACTTTTGCTACACCACTCTAATTTTGTGCATTCCTATAAATTATTTATACTTGTTTTTCTAGGTATTAACCTACTTAGAATTGCATTTGAGAACCTTGAAAGGACTCTATCTTTTAGCTTGCTAAAGTTTCTCCTTTTATAAGCATTCTAATTGTTATATAGTCTAATATAAACAATTTTATATTTTAGACCCTCCATAGCATCACAATTGCCAGTGGCAACACCTTCAAGCACCCACTTGATTCTCCACTCCTAACTTGCATAACCACCATTAGCTATGCTCTTCACTTTTTATGGTTTGATTATACCCCTTTACTACTTGCTTTTAACATCATATGTTTCCTTTAGTTATTCTCTTCTAATCTAGAAGGATAACTTTGCACTTTCTACCATGCCTTAACAAGTATCCTTAGGGTTGAACCTACTCAATAGTCTAGAGAATGATTCCTCAATCCAGATATAATCACCTTATAATCCCACACACTAGGATTAATATTGCTACTTATAAGCCTTTATATGCCCGTCACTAGCCTTGCCAAAAAGCTGCACTAACAAGCGATAATTTGGATAGACGAATTTCTCCCGTCTTCGCAACCTTAAATATTGAATATCACCTTTTATCCATTATTTGTTCAAGATTTAGTCCCTTAGGTCTTATCTAATACCTTCATGATACCGAACACCA
>NW_003314282.1:1544624-1546786 GCF_000143415.4 Selaginella moellendorffii | reverse complement strand
AGAGACTTCATAGGATGGGAAAATGGAATTTTTCCAATATGTGCAATGCAAAGTATCAAAGACACCTAGGAAATTGACTTTGAGAAGCCAAAATTAAAATTTTCAAAGTGCAAAGGTTATATCAATAGAAACTGAAATTATTTGAGAATGAGTAGTGGGATTGAGATAGAGAAGGTGTATTTAATAGGTTTAGTGAGAACTAAACCAATAAAAGGAGAGAACCACTACAAGTGGTTGAATAAGTCTCTATGTTATAAAGACTATGCTTTTTAAAGGACTGGTGTTACTTTATAAAATGGTTTATTGTTCAATGAGGACATCAAACTTTATCTATAGATGGTGGAATTGTGAGACATAAAATCCTTAGGCCCCAAAGAGGAGTTGAAAGGGTGCTACATAGAAGTGGATGAGGCAGAAGCTAAATGAGTGAAACACATTTGGATTAAAAGTTTTGACTTGAAAAATCAAGATCGAGAGTTCCACTCCTAATGAAGTGCTTGAGGAACAAGCACGAAGCAAGTAGTAAATAAGTCTCTAAAAAGGAAGCACAAAAGGACCAAAACATGACACATGGAAGTGTCGATATGAACCCAAAACAGGCCCGAGATAGAGTCCGAGATGGACTTGAGATTGAGTCTGAGATAGACTTGAAATGGAGTCTAAGATGGATCTGAGATGGAGTTTAAGATGGATCCGAGATGAAGTCCAAGATGGACCCGAGATAGAGTTCGAGATGGACCTAAGATGGAATCCAAGATGGACCCGAAATGGAGTCTGAAATGGACCCGAGATGGAGTCTGAGATGGACCCAAGATGGAGTCCAAGATGGACCCAAGCCACACTATTACCAATAGTTTAAATCAACACTTTGAACTAAGAACCTTATTCCTTAACCTCACAAAAACCTTATCCTTGCTTAGCTGTAATATTACTTAGTGATCTAGCCTTGACACCTTAACAGGTTTGTTAATAGGTATTAAGTCTTCCAAACCTTTAAGTTGTTGACTATAACTGCAGGGGCATCCCCCACACTTGGCAGTGTGCCCAAGCTAACCCTTCTCGCTAAGGGTCCCATAGCAATTGAGATTGGGTGTCCCCATTTTATTCATCACGTCCTTGGTGCCATTTGGGGCAACTTTATCCCTTAATTTCACAAGAACCTTGTCCTTGCTTAGCCATAATATCACATAGTAATCTAACCTTGACACCTTAATAGATTTACCAATAAGTATTAGATCTTTCAGACCTAAGTTTTTGACTATGACTGGGGGGCATCCCCCACACTTGGCAGTGTGCCCAAGCTAGCCCTTCTCACTAAGGGTCTATAGCAACTGAGATTGGGTGTCCCCATCTTATTCACCACATCCTTTGTGCCATTTGCACCAAAGTGTTCAAGTTAAATATGTTGAGCTTTCACTCTAAGTAATTTAACCATGCATCACGACTACAGAGCATCCCCCACCTGGTAGTGTGCCTGAGGCAGTCTTCTTACTAAGAGTCCATAACCACCGAAAAATGAGTGTTCTCATATTCCAAACCATCACCATACCCTAGTGAGTTGGGACTCGAACCCAAGCACTCAAGGGTGGAGACTCAAACCCAACCTTCATATATGCATTTACAGGTGACATCACCCATGATGCTTGGCGTGACTCCCCACCTTGGTACACCAACTTGTACCTAAAGCGTGTTATGGATCATAGCTTAGGAACTTAGTTCCTCGAAACTGCTAAATCCTCTCACTTGAAAAAATTGTGATCATGCATGGACTCTTCCATGTTTGACCCCATGGGCTACCCCTTTATGAAGTCAACACCTTCAACTAGGCTCTTTGTTCCCCCCGACTTGTCATCTTCCGACCAATGTAATATAGTTTCATGCATAAGCGTGAAAGTCCTTAACCATTGACTTTTATTCAAAGCCATTTTTTTTAACATTGGGAATTAGTTCCCTAACCTGATAGCTTCTCTTCATAGCAAGCTTCAAGACCATACTTTTGCTACACCACTCTAATTTTGTGCATTCCTATAAATTATTTATACTTGTTTTTCTAGGTATTAACCTACTTAGAATTGCATTTGAGAACCCTTGAAAGACTCTATCTTTTAGCTTGCTAAAGTTTCTCCTTTTATAAGCATTCTAATTGTTATATAGTCTAATAT
>NW_003314282.1:1513510-1544099 GCF_000143415.4 Selaginella moellendorffii | reverse complement strand
TCAATTATGTTACACCTTTTGCTTAGTTGCTTCATAGTTGTTAAGTCTTACAACTCATTGTTAGTGCTTCCACACCTCCATCATTATTTTGGTCACCACACTTTAACCATATACCTTTCAACTTAGGCTATGCCATTCTCATTTCCATTGGGTTCCTTTAGCAAGGGGTTCTCATGAACCCACTAATTTAACCTTAAAACATCACACTTTAGCACATTTGGTGTCTCCACACTATCGGCTCTACGAGCCTTCCTTTACAACACTTTCCACTTGTATCTAGATTTTTGCCAAGACCAAAGTGGTCATTTCTCATGCCAACTATCAATTAGCATTGCACCATAATCTTCACACGCAACTCTGCACTAAAGTTGCTTTCTTATAGAAACACCTTTCCCATGACTTTAATATGGCATATTCTGCTATTAATGAAATATCCACTATTCTCATACTTAAATCTTATGATCTTCCCCATCCTTCTTAGGATACAACACACCTCAGTCCAAATGTTTTTACCAATCCTTTAGGACTATTCTTTGACTCCACTTGAGTTATCCAACTTTTTGGACTTTTGCCAATTCAATAACTCATAAGGTTTTAGCCTTTTGGGTATTTGAAGATGCCAGTTCACTGGAATACAACTTCCTATATTCATGTTCTACTCACAAGGACCATCTTTGCAAGTGTTACTCTAACACTTGATTATTTTCCGTTCCTTATAAGTTACTTTTGCCCCTTAGGATTATCCATCTATATGATGAGAATACTGACTCATCCTATAAGTACACCCCCAACTTTTTGGGTTTGTTTCAACATTTATTAAAGGTACCATTTCAAGGACTTATGTCCTCATTCATATTTGACCTCTCACGTGTAAGCAACCAAAATGGATGACTCGAGAAACGATCCATAGGGGTTCAAATATAAAGGGAAAGGGCTCATGAATAAAAGTGCACCCCCTTTTCTAATTAGTTAAAGGTCTTGGGATACTTGAGGTTAAGCATCCTTGGGTTTGAATAATATTGGGCTGTAGGAAGTCTAAATTCAAAAGTTTACATTTAGTATCAAAGTGGTCTCGGATACGACTCTGTTGGTTGGCTTAGAAAAATCACACCACATGTTAATTGAGATTTGGCAAGTCCAATTTGCTTCGGCTGGGCTCGACCCAAGGGGTAGGGTGTCAAGAGAGTGGGGCTCTCGGGAGAGCTGTAGCTCTCAACTTCTATTCAGAAGGGCATAAACTTGCAGAGAAGTGTGGTGGATTGCAAATAACCAAAGGGAACGACTTGAAAGACAATCCATAAGGGTTCAAATATAGAGGAAAAGGGCCCATGAACAAAAGTGCACCCCTTTTTTCAATTGGTTAAGGATTTTGGGATGTTTGGGGTTAAGCATTCTTGGGTTTGAATAGTACTGGGTTGGATGACCTCCTGGGAAATTCAAATTCAAAAGCTTACATCATGATTATTAATTTTGGTCTGCAATTCATAAGCACCAGCTTCAACTATATGAGGATAATTTTATGACTCCTTTATTATTTTGGAGTCTCTATCTTTCCTGTGATCCCAACTATAATTGTTTACTATAACTACATTAGCCAATTTGCTAAGTCAAACACTCATCTATATCACATCCTCAACTCTTTGAGGAAAACTTTATACTATTCCCAATATCGCAAAGTCATTGCCTTACTAGCCCCTTTCTATTCACCACATTGCATACAAGTTCATATAGTGGAGAGCCACATCCTCCTAACATGCTACTCTTTGAGGATAGGCCCAATTCTAAAACCTTCCGATGCCAATACAAGTGGTAACATATTTGGCCATCAATAAGAGTTAGATTAAGGAACAACTTCGATACCAAGTTGTAAGTGACTAAATTTTCCATTCTATTTTAGTCACTTAACCACACCTCGGATCATATGGAGGAGTCTCACTCACAACCTCCATAAGTCCTATTCCGGACCTGAGGATTTATTAGCCCCAAGAATGGTATCTATACCACTCAACTTTTACACTTGGTCCAAGTGCTCCATGTGTCTGATCCCATGACCGACACCCAAAGGTGCCATCAACATATCAGCCCATTACACTAAGGCTATGTTTATTCACCTTTGTCACACTCATAGTCCAACACCACTTACATCACAGCCCATCTCTCAAAGATTGGGCTATCTATCCATAAGTGATCGTTTCATATCCACTCCTTAGCATCTTTAGGATGCCTGTAGATATAAGGAACAACCTTCCCTAATATCCCTTTCTCGGTCCCCACCAAGTCCCTTTCCATCCACGGTTGTGTTCACCAACACTGCCACTGAGTCAAGGCTCAAAGGCCTAGCCACTATGTCCTATTGACCTCTGGAACCCCCTTGCCACATGACCACATCCTTGGTCACCACATAAGAGGACTATTCCTCTTCCTTTCCACAGTCTGGGACTCCAAGACAACATTTCTAGGATTTTGGGTGCCCTAGCCATGTGGTTAGAGCGAGGTTTCAATGAGCCATGCCAAGTATCCAAGTAGGTAGTGCCACTCACACTTGGATTGGGAGTATTGACCATTCAATCTCCCAAAGAAGCTAAAGCTAACTCTTGAACACTTCACTAAGTTATTTCATTTGTCTGTTTATGTTCACTTTAACCTTAGACTCCTCAGTGGTTATATCATCACCCATCACATAGGTATAACTTTCCTTGGTCACAATCACCTTTTCTAGCTAAACTGGCTCCACTAGAGTCCTCTCCCTACTATACTTTTAGAGCTCACTAAACCCCCCAAGGTTTAGGAGACAAACACTTTGGGCTTTCACCCTCGAATTCAGACTCAAACTTGAACTCAGACTCGAACTTGGTCTCAGTCTCGGTCTCGGTCTTGGCCTCTTTCTCGGCCTCGACCTCGGACTTTATCTCAGATCCATCTTGGACTTGACCTCAGACTCCATCTCAGGCCAATCTCGGACTCCACCTCAGATCCATCTCAAACTCCATCTCAGGTCCATCTCAGACTCCATCTCAGGTCCATCTTGAACTCCATCTCAATTCCCTCTCGGACTCTATTGGTTCTTTTGTATACCCTTGAGCAAGGTATATTTCTACCCTTAAATTTGAAATTGTATATATTGAGCATCCATAAGTATGTCCTTCCTCTTGTGGGGCATCTATGAATGAAGGTATCTACTGTGGGACTATAGTATAAATGCATGACTAAAGGTTATTTTATCCCTATTTATCCCCTAATGTTTCAAGGATCCATGGTGACAATATATCCAAATTTCATTCTATTCTTCCTGTACCCACCCATAACTACTGCTGGGTCAAGTGGCACGATCAACGACACACATAGCCTCCTCTCTAGTGTACCTACCCATTGGAGCATCAAGCCTCTCCACATCCTATGATGACATGCATTACACTTACCCCCTTTTCAAAGATGTCAATGTCTTTATTGACTACTACCAAAGCTAGTTCTCCTATTGAGCTAAGTAGAATTAACACCTTCATTTCTACATTGAATCTACCAATCTTTTCATTATGTAAACTAGTTATTTTATATGAGGCAACTAAAAGCTCTCTTACCAAGCAATTACTCCTTTTTTAGTTCGCTTAAAAGGAGAGAGATAAGGTGTGTTATAAACAAGTATAATAGGTTTGGAATAAAAGTTCCAACTTAAAAAGTTGAGAATGGGAGTAGAATTCCCAGAAAAGCATTTAAGGAACAATCAATAGATAAAAAAGTCTCTAGTAAAAGATAAATGAATGAGCAACACATGGTGAGTGTTGTGATATGTGGAAGTATCAAAATTGAATTCCTAAAATCTAAAGACTGAAAATGAAATGATGTCAAAATGATCTCACCCCACCAAAAAGCCAAGTGTCTAAAGTGTTGGACATATCCAGGGCTAAACATATTTAAGGCCTAATATATTTAAGGTTGGATATATCTAGAGCTGGATATATCCACAAGTGGGGTGAAAGCATAAAGTGATTGTGTCCTAGATTTTGGAGGATTTGGTTAATCCTTGTGGGATGTAAGGGGAGGACTCCAAAAGAATTAGAGATTTGGTATGTAGTTCAAGATTCTTGAAAGTCAGGATGAATAGAATTAGCTATCTAATTTAAAAGATAGTGGTAATTGGTCAAATATTCGTTATAGAAGAAGGGCCATAGCTAGAGAGGTGCTAGATGGTCTAAATTAGGAGGAATGTAAGATGTTGTGGAACTCATAGGGGCCTATGAAAGAAAACATGTATACTTGTTATGTAGGCAAGCATCAAAACCATAAAGATACCTGAGTGTGAACGAGGAAGATATGTATATCCCAACATCCTATAACTCAATTTTTGAGCTAACCATGTATAGGGGACCAACAATTTGCCCTCCATGAGTTTGAACGGTAGTTATATTCCACAAAATTTCAGGAAGTTTAAAAGGGCATGGTTAAATAGACTAAAATCAAGATCATCTCTCCACTCTCTTCACAACTAAAAGAGGTCAATAGGTGGCTTGTATACAACACAATTCTCTAGGAGGACATACAATGCCAATAAGAAAGAATTAGACTTCGATTGGTAAATGCAAGTTTAGGAAGAAATTCTTGAGTCTTAACAATTGACAACTTATACTTAAGATCCATATTAAGGAAGTAGAACGAGTTTGAAATAGAATGAGCTTATGCAAATGCTTTGATTGACACTTTAGGATTGGTAATTACAAAATTATTTCTTGGGCAAGCTTAAAAAGTCTTTATTCACTAGGATAGAGAATTGATTTCCTAGATGTTTTTAATAGATGCCTAAGAGGTTAGGGAGGTGTTCATGCAAGTAAATACATCACCAGATCCTTGCAATAGAATCTCAAGCTAAAGGTAGAAAAGAGGAGGATATTCAAATAGAGATGAAAATTTTATTATAAGCTTTTGAATTTGAACTTCTTAGGAGGTTATTCAACTTAGTACTATTCAAACCTAATAATACTTCACCTTAACTATCCTAAAATTTTTAATTGATTGGAAAAAAGGGTATCTTTTCCCTTTATATTTTAACCTTTTATAAATTATCTTTTGAACTATTTTTTATTTATTTATAATCCACCATGCTTCCTCTCCCGAGAGCAGCCAACCAATAAAGTCTTTTAAGCTAGTTAACAAAATTAAACTTGAAACCCCTTTGATACTAAATATAAGTTCTTAAATTTAAACTTCTTGAAAGGTCATTTAACCCAATACTATTTAAACCCAAAGATATTTCACCCCAAATACTTCAAGAAAGACCCTTAACTAATTGGAAAAAAAGGTGTATTCTTGTTCATAAGCTCTTTCTCTTTATATTTAAACATTTATAAATCGTTTTTTGAGTTATTCTCTTTGGTTGCTTATATTTACTATTTCACTAACTTAAGATTTTAAATCTCAACTTACCAAGGTAGATCAATCATATGATGACTTTTGGGAAAAAGATAGTGGATCAAGCATTTAGAGATTTTGGATCATGCAAGAGAATTGAAATATCTTTTTAATGATCATTAGGCTAGGATATATATAATATTCTTAAGCTTGTTTGAATTTACATAAGTGTGTTTGAAGTTCTTCCATGTCTAAAGTGAGCAAGGAACTCAGTCACCATCCCATAGTCAAGCTAGAGAGAGTCTTTGTGTAGCTTGTGATCAGTCATGGAAACATAGTGTTCTTGAGCTTGAGGTGGAGTGTTCTGGAGGTATCCTTGTTGTCTAAGAGAGATAAAGGCATGCCCAACATCTTTTGGTTGTGTAAATACAAATATACAAGGGACTTGCAGTCAGCCATGGAAACATGGTGATCCCAAGTATAAAGAGGTGTCAAGCATCACTCAGGGAGAGAAAAAAATGAGTTACTATCATGGTACAAGAGGAGAATGCTTGAGGAGTTGGCACTAGGAATATGAATCTACTGCAATGAATGGTATTAGGCTGCATCATTCCCAGCAGAAAGGAGGCCTTGATCGGGCTAGATTGGAGCTGGGCACACCTTGGGCAGTGAGAGGCAAGAAGTCAATAAAGAAGTAACAGCAAACTGCCACATAGTACCATTCCACTGCTGCCACATGGATCTGGCTTGGATTGTTCGCCCCACCCTAAGGGGCACAGCCATAGAAAGTTTGGCAGTTGCCACTTTTTGGGTGGCAAAAACCAATAGAATTATCTCTGGAGTCTTCTAGTTACATTTAACTTTATCTTGAACCATTTTAGGGTTTTTCAGGAGAGATGGGCGCTCCTGGCACGTCAGGGAGGGATTTTTTCCCCAGAGAACGACTCGTGTGCACGCACACCAGCAGATACACACGCGCGTGGGGCTGGATCGTCCTTCAATCTTTCCAGGTGATTTGTTTGAGCTCGTGTTTAGCGCAAATCCCTCCCTGATTACTTGCACACGCTCAAGATCAATACTTTTAGAGCTTTCCAAATCTGTGTCAATGCGCTGTGGCTTTCACATTTAGTTATCTGTGCTGCGCCTGCGCTCTGCCCTGCCATCGCTTTAATGGTTGGAATGGAATTGGAATTTGGAAGGAGCCTCTTTCTCGCCCATCATTCCTCGCTCGCATTCCCTTTTCTTGTTCCTCTTCCTCCTCTCTCCCTTAAAATCTTTTGGCATTCAAAGGGGTGCTCGTGGAACTTTTCTAAAGCTATTCACTCTGATTGCTTTGTCTTGTTCTTCCTCCATCTTTCTCTCCTTTCCATCAATCTTCTCTCTCGCTCGTCTTGTTTTCTTCTTTCTTTCCTTGCTGTGGCACACGGGTGGGTTTTTGTTTTTATCATGGTCTAGTTGGTCTGGTGACAACACCAACATACCAACACCCAACGATTTGATGGATTGATTGCGTGATTGCCAGTCGCGAGTGACTGCGAGGTAACATTTCCTCTCGAGATATTACCGAAGAATGAAAGAGAAAGAAGAGAGGCCTCAAGGAGGAGAATAAACAATGTGAGCGGAGAGAAGAATTCGCCGGGATTTTCCTTTTCTTTTTCCTTCTCTGCCTGTCAAAGTTGGTCTTTCTGTAGTGTTCCTCGTGCTCGTTTTGGGGCTTTAGAGTTCTTGAGACTGCCACCGACGAACGAAAAAAGGAAAAAATCGTTTCTCTCCATCGACCAGCGATGGAGCTAGTGATGATGTTGGTGGGAATTTTTCTGGGATTGGTGGTGACCTTTTTCATGGTGAAGCAGAGTAGAGTGGCGGTGGAGGTGTCGAGCACAAGTGGAGCAAAGACTCCGCCGGGTCCTGCGTGGAGAATCCCTCTTGTCGGCGAAACGCTCAGCTTTCTCAGAGATCCACACCGCTTCTATCTCACTCGTATTGCCAGGTAAAACTTATTCAGTCACGCATTTTTCCTGTTTCATTTGGTTTGTGTTCTTGCGTTTTGATGGCTCCATTTCTCTCGTGCTTTCTCTCTGTGTGGTGCGTTCCAAATCGTCCATTTTTCCTGCCTTAACTCCCTCGAGTATTCAGATATGGAGAGATCTTCTCCACTTCGCTTTTTGGCGACAAATGCATCATTGTCACCACTCCGGAGGCCTCGAAGTGGTTGCTCCAGTCGGCTCAAAAGTTTTTCAAGCCTGCTTATCCCGAGTCTGCAAATTCTCTCATCGATCCGACGCGCAGCTTTGGCAGCGAGCAGCTTCACAATTATGTCCGGAGAATCGTTGGCTCCTCCCTGTATCCCGAGTCCCTCCAGTCCCATATCCCTGCGATCGAGGCGCTCGCTTGCTCAGTCCTCGATTCCTGGACAAAGCAAAAGTCCGTCAATGTCTACAGCGAAATGGCCAAGGTACTTAAATCATCTAGCCTCTAGCTCTAGAAGGAAAGCACCAGACATTCTTCTCTCCTTTTTCTCTCTCAGTTTTTTTTGTTGCGATTTTGGGATTGATTGACTTGTTTTTTCTTTCGCTTTCCATTGAGCAGTACACATTCGAGGTGGCGATGAAAATTCTATGCGGGATGGAGCCGGGAAAACAGATGGACGCACTGTTCCAGAACATGCAAGACTTTGAAAAGGCGTTCCTCACGCTCAACATCAACCTTCCTTTCACAACTTACCGACGTGGTCTCAAGGTGAGCAAACAACTTGAGAATCTCTTTCTTTTCTTACTCTTGAAAGACCAAACTTTCTCTTCTATAGTTCCCCATAGATTTCCGCAGAGCTTCCGAAAGCTTTTTTAGTGTTTCCTCTCAACTTCTTCTCATCCGAGGTGTTCTTCTCTCCTGTCTCGACTCTTTGTGGCTACAGGCAAGGGACAGCATGTTTAAAGCAGTGGAGGAGATGATCCAGCAGAGGAGAAAAAAGAAAAGGGACTGGAGTGGTCGGGAGCAGCAGCAGCGGCTGGACATGCTCGACTCGATGATTTGCGTCGAAACCAAGGACGAGAAGTTTGCCAATGCGGTGACAGACATCCACGTTAGAGGAATCATCATGACAATCCTGTTCGCTGGGCACGAGACCTCTGCAGCACAGCTGGTGTGGGCCATCAAGAACTTACACGACAATCCAGAGCTCCTCCACGGAGTCAAGGTAAGACAAAAGAAAGAAGAGATTCAAGCTTCGTCTTTAATCCTGTTTGATCAGGAAGAACATGAAGCTATCCGGAGGAAACGAGAGCCTGGATCTCCACTTACGTGGTCTCAAGTCATGAAAGAAATGCCTCTCACGCTCAGAGTTGAGTTTTCTATCGCGATCAAACTCGAAGCTAAGCTTTTTCGTTTCCAACTTCTCTCCAGGTGATAAACGAGACGATGAGAACTTCCTACGTCGGACTCTTCCTTCCCAGGGAAGCACTTGACGACCTCGAGTACGATGGTACGAGAAAAAAAGCATAAGAAGTTAAAGTTTGTTCATCGTGTCGTTGTTCGCAGGCTACTACTTTCCCAAAGGCTGGAAAGTTTACGCATCGCCGTCGATGGTCCATCTCAATCCAAAGCTCTACACGGAGCCGTACAAGTTTGATCCCACCAGATTCCAGGTACAGTCCAGAGGTCAATTGCTTGCCTAAAGCTTTGATGATTCATTCGAGAGAGCAGGAAAGAAACAAAAAAAGAAAAGATTGGAGGAGGGCCAGAGATCTTCCGTTTCATTAAGATTTTGCTGATTTTTTCTTCCAGGACGGTGGTCCAAAGCCGAATACTTTCATACCATTTGGCAATGGCCAGAGGCTGTGCTTGGGCGGTGAGCTCGCAAAGGTTGAAATGCTCGTCCTCATCCACCACCTTGTTACTACATACAGGTACCAAGAGCTTTTTCCTTCCTTTCCTTTCTTTGGTATCTTCCTGCCTACACAGGAGAGAAAAACGCTTGTAGCTTTTGCTTTTTTTTGCTGCTGCTGGTAGACTTTGTCACGACTTTGGAATTTTAAACTCGTTTTCTGTGGTTCTGTGCAGCTGGAAGATTAAGGAGGATCACGGTGGGATCAGATGGTGGCCAGTCCCGATCCCCAAGGGCGGACTGGTCATACAAGTAGAACGAGAAGTGGAGCGAGGATTAGAAAAGGAAACGAGGCAGGGTCAAACTGGGGAGCTCGGCTCTGGTGAATTCCAACACTAGGACTCTTTAGTATATTTTGTAGACGTAGCTGGCTGTACAAAAAAGTCTTGGATGCAAGTTACTCGTGTACAATCTTAACAGCACGAACAAAATAAGAGGAAGTCAGGAGGGGGCATGGGCGCTTCTTGAAATAAATAGATATATTCAAGATACATTGTTAAGTAGAAACTAAACGCATTTTTATAAAATAAATAATCAAGATTATATTTTAAGTAATTTTTAAAACCTACAAAGTTTCCAATTATCTAAACTTTCAAACCTTGCTTGCAGGTAAAAACAAGCTTTTCCTGGTTAAATGAGCCTTGAAATTTCAGCCACTTCAATTCAGCAGCAATTCAAGGCAAGCTTTTTGAAGTCTCATTGGATGGATTTTTTCACGACTCAAGTATGCGTTTCTTCTAGCAGCTCTCATTCTAATCTCTCAGCTAGATTCGTGCTATGCACCACCAGATGGGATTTTTAGAATAAGAGCCTTGCATAATATGTGTGGAACAAATAAGAGCAATGGTAGAAAGGATACAAAGCTATGTGAGAAATATGCGTGATAACGTTCGATTTGGGGCTGAAAGATGAAACTTGTCGTGATTTTTGATACGAATACATTTATTAAGGTCTATATATTTGTGTATAGTAGAGTGTTTGACGAGACCCCAGGTATTTGTACCATGTGTCCAACGATCCAAGGTGTGCTTGTCCAAAATCTACGGCAAAATATACTGGATATGTGTGATAGGATACTAGAAGAGTTAAGGGGTAGAGAACATTGTTATGGTTATGTTGATATTGTTCTTCAGTATATTGGACTTCGTTATGAGTTCGAACTAGCTCCTAAACAGAATAACCAGCTTTTGTTCTCCAACTTCTCGTCAGTTAATACATTTGATGATCATAAGTATGCAGAGCTTGATGGGTTTGATAGCGATATAAGACATTGTTGGGTCTATGCTACATCACTGATCAGTGGCTCTAGAACACTCTTGGCTCGTATTTGCTGATAGTTCTTATAGGTTGACAATGCAAAAGAATTGTAATCTCATACTACAAAGTCCCAGGGGAATAATCACATGGAGCTCAGAAACACAGGGAAAAGATTCTGGTTGCTACTTAATCCTGCTAGTCAATGCAATTTGGCGATTGTTGGATCTAGAGGAGAGGCGTGGTCTAGCAAAACGAGCTCCATCCAAAACAAGTTATATGCTCTTGTGATCGACAATCTTGGTTACTTGGCTATTTACAGAACAGAAACTGCTAGAGTTATTTGGAGATCTCCTTAAGAAAATTGTGCTTATAATGTTGATTGATTGATTGATACATTCCCGTCCTTGACAAATTTATATGTACAATACTTTGCGGGACCTTGTGATTGAATATTGTTATATCTTAGGACTCAAAGGATACAAAGTTTGGCTAAAAAGACATCGAAATTAGATGATTGGATGATTGGGGAGTTAGACATGTTTGTAGAAAACCATGGGGTTCTTTAGTACACCTGAATCTTTCATTCTTTGCATTGGCCTTTTGTTTTTCCTTGAACATGGGGTTAAATATTTTGTCATAGATGTGGATTTTTGGAGCTGCATGATGAATGGACGATCCCCTTGGCACTGCTGTCTTGCTCCAGGATCTGAGGTCCAACTTATAGGAGTTTATGTGTGTCTGCTATTGGGATTCAATTGATTAGTAGAATTTTGGAAATATTTCAAAAATTGCATTAAGATTTTCTACATGATTTTATTGAAGATTTTTAAATCTTAAGTAATTTTATTTTGTCAGTTCATGTTTGGCTCAAGTCATGAAGAGCCAGGTTTCACTTTAATTAAAAAAGAAACAAAATATATGTTAAGACAGAAGGCTAGTTGTGTGTAGTAAAGAAATTGTTAAAGTTACAATTGCAAAGTGATATAATTTAGATAGGTATAGTAACTTGTGTAATGTGATGTGAAGTTTTTAATTATGCTCCCTCAAATATGGTAATGGAAAAGTGATGTTGTGGTTCAGACATGCAAAATTTAGATTCTCCAAAGGTGGACCTAGCCCAAACTTGGTGGCAGCAGGTTTGGTGGCAAGGAAGCAAGTGTGTGGGCACAACTCAAATCTTGAAAAACACATGTGAATGTATAATTGTTTTTATAAACACTAAAAGTTTGTTTGAAACTATTTTTTTGGGCATGGTCATGTTAGGATAACTAAGGAGAATGGTCGAGCAGGATCAGCACAACAATGGGGTTTAGTTTTTGGCAACACTGTACAAGAGCTTGTTTTCAATTTTTATTTCAATGGTGTGAGTGGAGCCTAGGTACACTTTGAGCTTATGACACAGCTCTTAAGCTTATGAGCTGAGCTCAAAGCTCAAAAGAACTATATAAAAACTTTTGTTTGTCCCGAACCAATGTTTTGGTAAATATCAAAATTACATTTGATATATATCTCTTTGTAAGTCTTGATCTGAAAAACACAAAAGTAAAATAGATTTGAAAGCTAATAAAATAACTACCATGCTAAAAACAAGCTTGATGGATATGGTGGTTGACTTAAGGATCTTGATTTAGTTCTTTCATGAAAATGTAATAAATATACTTGCAAATATACTTGCAAGCCAATTATAGACAAAGTCTCCCCAAGTCTCCCTTTGGACAAAATTTGGACAAATGCATTCCTTACCATAACACTAATGTAACTTATTTTGAGATCATGCACTGCAATTCTTTAGCAAGCTTGATTTTGTCCTATGCAGCCTTTAAAATGGATGACTTGTATTGTACAACCTTCCCATTTTTAGCTTAGTCTGGTATGCTAATCAAGTGTTGTCATCTATAGCATAACTGTGATATTTGATGAGGCCTTCAGTGTAAACCTTGCTCTATCCAGACTCACAGTCTCTTCTTATATGAGGTTCCATCTAGGCTTAATAGGCCAATGCTCTTACAAGGAATTTGGCTTCAAGATAATGGAATTGTGGATTTATTATGTGTGTAATATTTGTTCTATAATAGTAAATCCACCTATAGCAAAGGCACTTTGCCCCAAAGTCTTGACTTCCCCAAAAACAAGGAATTGGTGAAGACTTTAAGCTCAAAGCATACTTGATAAATACTAAACACTAACCCCAACCAACAATTATTCCAAAGCAAAGTGCATTACTCTTACTATTGATTCTTCATATTGCCTAGTTTGTGCAAGGCACTAGTTCACAACCTATGACTTGCTTAACCTCTGGCATTAGATCCATCTGTGTAACATTTGGAACATTTTGTTCTTTACATTCATCCATCTTTCTCTTTAATCATGGTACAGAATGATAGTCAAACTCATATGCGTGTGAGTTGGAAGGATTGAAATTTGGCCTCTAACAAGTTTATTGCTACTTCATACAAGTTATCTTCATATCCCCAAGTGAAGTGTAGCTAAATTCCATAAGGGTCCCTTCCTCCACCATCCTGGACATCGATGTTATTACTGATGTTGTCTTGCTACCAACTCTTTCTCAGAACTTATTTAAGTTTAATCTTGTACCTGTAAACCTTGTTTCTTGTGCAACTAAAGCTTTTGCTGATTGCTTAAGTGATTTAGTAAGATGGGACAAAGTAGCTTCTTAAAGGGATGCCTTTCTTTACCAGCTTCTAATGACTGCCAACTTTAAGACTTGCTCTTGAATAGGTTGGTGGTTGGTGTCAATACAATATCATCAAGTGGTTGATTCTAAAAAGAATACAACATTTAAACATGAGAACAAATGAGTTGACAAGCTTATGTGGAGAATATAATGGCCCCATTAGAATATGTGAACTTCCCACTATACCAACCAACACTCCATTTGTAGAAGATATTAACTTGGCATTTTATTTTCTTCAACCCACTATATATTTGATTTTCCTTGGTCTTATGCTCCTTTTTGGTTAGAGTTTCCTTCCACTTGCAATAAAACTGTTTGAAATTTTCATAGAATTCAACTTTGATATATCAACAATGCTCGTTAACACTCTTTACCTAGTGAAACTCTCACAACTCTTCTCTCTACTTTGTAAAGCTTCCTTCAAAAACTTTACACATTGCCAAACAATTAGCTCCAACAACATTTGCCATTGTTGAATTGAGAACCTCTCAATGGTGGGGAGAACACTTTCTCATACTTTGAAATCCCACTCAAATATATTTCTTGTGTGAACTCCCTACCTTAGAAAATGGGGAAAAAGAGAACCTCTATGCCCCAGCATCTCCCTAGAATATTCTAACAATGGAATATTTTAGAGAATCTCACTCAAAGCTTTAAGCCATCTCCTAATAGGTGACCACAAGGAAATGTGCTAACTCCGTTGCATGCAAGAACCCATGGCCAAAGTGTTGGTGTAGACTCCAACTACCCTGTGTCGGCAACTGTTACAAGGAGAAGAGACCAAAGAAAAACAAAGTAAAGAGAAAAAGAAATAAAGAGAGTGTGGAGTTCTAGAGTCAAGGGAAAACCATATGAAAAAACTTGATAAAAAAACTAGATACAAAAACAAAAGGAGAAAAAGTGGAGAAAAGAAAAATAAAAATGAAATAAAGAAAAGAAAAAAAGAAAGAGAAAAAGAAAGATAAAACAGAAAAGAGAAGATGGAAATATGAAATTAAGTAGGAGAACCATTTACTTAGACTCCAACTTAAGGGTACCTCACCTCTAGAAAGTACCTCAAACATAGCCTAGCTACTCTCAAAGTTCCAAGGAAATAAAGTGATAGAAGTGAATGTGTTGCTTAGGAATGATAATTACAAGAATGATGGAAAACAATAGCCTAATAGATGAATAGTGGGAGACAATGATGACTGATTGTAATGGAGTGATAGTGGAGGGTATCTAGTAGCATATGAATATAATCAAAGTGTTTTAGTTGGTGGGAGAAGAAGAAGCTTATAGTTTTTGCTAGCATATGCTAGGATTATTGTGTTTTGCTATTGTAAGAATGTGGGATTGTGTAGCACACCCTATCTCTCTCCCCTTAAGCTAAATAAAAAAAAAGTAATTGCTTGATAAAAGAGCTTTTAGTGACTTTTTTATCTTAATCTTTCCATGAATTAAAGGGAATTGAACCTGTGCCATTTACTCCAATACCACATATAATACACCTTATCTCTTTCCCCTTAACCAACTGGAAAAATAGTAATTACTTGATAAAAAAAGCCCTTAATGGCTATTTTATCCCCATTTATGCCCCAAGGTTTTAAAGATCTATAGTGACAATATATCCAAATCTCATCCCATAATCACATGTGTTACAGATTAGGTAAAAAGTCTGCCTAAGTAATGCTGTCACAAATGTGACTTCGGGTATTGAAAGTTACCTGTCGGCCAATCCTTACGGACACTCTTTCCTTATTGCTACAACGGTAAGAGGTCGGTATTGCTGGACCTGTTATTAATCTTCACCTAAGCTAGTTGAGAAACTGGTCATCACATGTGCACTTAGACCAAAAGGGCACTAAAGAAGGAAATCCTAAGTTGTCATTTAGTCAAGCATACTTGACACGGTGACGAGAAACTCATGATGTTGACTTGCACTTGTTAGTGTTGGGAACCCTCGCAATATTGAGACTAGTCCCTCAATATTTGCTATATGATATCTTACCATGTCTGCCAAATACCTTTGCTATCATGCCCTTTGTGTTAGTTTCATTCCGGTCCCAAATACTATTTATGGAAAGTGTCTAGATTTGCTCATTTGGCATATCTACAGAATGTAGAGATTGTTCTGAACACAATGGTGTTCATCCCGCGTCCAAATTCGCAATCTAAAGACATTTCATATTTAATAAGTTTCAAGTTTGTCCCAGAGACTAACTCTTGATACTAAGGGAGGCTTGGGGTGAAAGCCCAAAGCATGTGTTCCTTAAGGGGGGGGCGGGATATGGGGGGTTCCAAATGTATAATAGGGATAGTGGGTAGGTTGGGCATGGCCGACTAACCTAAGGCATAATTTAGCTCCCGCCTATATGCCTGTCTTTGTTCTGCGTCCGGCTTGGGTCTAAGCCCAAATTCCACACCATGTTAGTTGGTGGAGTATCCATATCCTCACGTTAGGCCACCGGTATGCCAAAATAACTTTAAACTCTGTTTGGCTCCGGTTTACATGTTAGTCTTGGCATTGGGATGTTGGTTGCTCTAGAACTGTTCCAAGTCACTCCGAGCTCTTGTCCCTTTGCTTCTTGGGTTATATGCTCGGGAGTTGCTTCTGGTTCCATCACTCCTTGGCTCCATGCTTGGGAGTTTGGCACCATTCCTTCGTTCAGTGTCCCAAGTCTTTGAACCTCGGGTTCCACACCATTGTCCTATGGATACGTGGCATATGACACGTGGTACATGAAGGGTTTAGGTTCCACTTCGTGGTGTTATCCTATAGTAAATCACCATAGGATAAAGGGTAAAAACCACATGCACTACAAATGCCTAGTCTCCTATGTGCATCAAGTCCAACTGGCTCTCAGAAATCAATTGCAAAGTGTCTTATATGTGCTTGTACTTATAGTATATAGCCCACATCATATTTTGAGTTTTGCTACTTTTTTGATGTGCCTGTTGTGTAATTATAATGAGTAGAGTGATGTAATAGGATCCCCGAGATCATATATGCATGGTGAGAAAAGTGAAGAAATGTGAATTGAGCAACTGTAGTGAGTGGTAAATAGTGGTGTAGCAAATAGCAAAGTGAATAGATTGTGACTGTGAGTAATTCAAAGTGATGTTGATAAAAGAGGGAGTGAAATTATGTAAAGAAAACCTAGGAACCATGAGTAGCAAACCATGAAACATATGAACTCTCAGACGAGAGGAGTTGATGTAGCCTCAAGGTGAAAGTCTAGGCTTGTGCTTGCTCCATCCTGAGAATCACATCTTAGATATGATAAAAAAGATATCAAAGTAGAAGAAAAGAAAGAAAAAAAAAAAAGAAAAGAAGAAAAAGAGAGTGAAACAAGCTTGCCACCGAAAGATCTTGAGGTGGCAATGGTTGTGGGCATGACTCCTACCCTGCCTTGTTTGTGAGGATGTAAACACCACCTCTAATGTGCTTCTTGATGAAGAAGGGATTGAGCCACTTAGGGGAGAACTTTGCAGGTGGTGCAAAATTCTAGAGCATTACAGGAAAGGGCTCACCTCATGGGAGTTACTAAAATTGAGCAAGGATTGAGCTTGTGCCAGGAGGTCCCAAAGAGTCTTGAAGGAGGCAAGAGATGCTGCAAAAGCTGGCCATGTTGCCCTCCAATGTGTGATGTCATGTAGGCCCAAAATGAGTAGCATTGCAAAATGAGAAATCTGAAGCTTGGCTATGTGTGGCAACATTTGGAGCCTCTAGAGCATGGAAGGAAGAGTCTCCAAAGTAGTGAACTTAGTTGGAAGTGCTCACAAGAAAATTGGTGGTTGAGTGAAGTGTCGATGATCACAAGAGATGCCACGATCACTGTGGGTGAGGCCACAGCTAATATCTTGTGGCTGGAGAGCTCTAGTGTGATGTCCCAAGGTTGGAGAAGCTTCTGAATAAAGCTAGGATGGTGGTGGAGAAAAAGTGATGCTTTCACCAACTTTGGTAGATAGATAATCGGCAAACTTCTGGCCTGCATGCACCTCATCCATCTGTTGTGTTAGAGTGTTGTGGGCTATGGTGGAGGGCTAGAGATGGTCCAGAGAAAAAGCTGTGGATAGAAATAGTCTCTAAGTCACTGCAAATGTGTTCTCATCATCACTCATAAGGTCATATGGTAAAGCATATGTGCCTTAAAGATTTTCCATTAGTACAACATCATAGACTTTCTAGTGGATATCAACTCCAAGGGAGGAAGAGAAATTATGCTCCATAGCCGCAAACTCCCTCAGAAATGCGAATGTGAGTGATGCTGGGTCAATGTCAAATGAAGTGGCCTCATCTGGTGGCTAGGGCTGTATCTCTACCTCGTCTTGATAGGCCTTGTGCTCCATAATCTTAGGAGCCATTGCTTCTTCATGAAACCTCATATGAATATTGCTTTCGTCAATAAAGTTGTGTAAAATCTCTGAGCTAGGAAGAACTAAATATGGCACCTATGGCTGTATGAGAAAGTGCTGTAGAGTGTCCTCTTATGTCTTTGCAGTAGGATCTATCTTAAGAAAGTCACTCTCCAAAGACATCACAAAAATTGTGTTCTCCTCCAAGTAAGGTAATTTTAAAATCTCAAGAATCTTGCCTAGATCTTTTGCCTTCTTGAGCCAAAGTGAGCATAGTGATGCAGAGTGGATGAAGGAGAAGTTTAGGAATAAGGTTGTTTAGTCCATATGTAGAAAATCAATCATGTTGCATCACAAAGACTAAGACTCCATTATCATGTTGGCAATTGATGAAGAAGCAATGAATTGTTATGGAGAGGAGTTAAATGGTGCTTTTATGACCTTGGAAATGTTTTGGGATGCCAAGGCTTACCCTTTAGAATTGAGGATTGTCACCTAACTATTACCCCTCCCAATTTGTAATTGCCCATGCTCAAAGTCAAAGATGCAAGACATTGCATTTAACCATGGCCATCCTAAGATGACAGACTTCTCCTATAAGGAGGCTCCCAAAGAATTGTAGTCCACAACATGAAAGTCAATTGTGGACTTGTGACCATAGATGAGAATACAAACATTTCAGTAAACTCCCACGGGTTCTGCAAAGGTTTTTAGCACGACCTTAGAATACTCCTGGATCTAGAGGCCCTTTTGTTGAGCAAGAGTGGAGGAGAGAATTTTTGTGGCTAGCAAAAGCCTCCATATCGATGCCTGCAATCATCACTAGAATTATGAATGTGTTGGGATCAAGAGCCACTATGGCATTGACAATAGGAATAGGGGCCATGTTTGGGACTCAAGAGGGTGCCATTTCACTAAAAGCTCACACAAAGACCTTAAGCTGCTAAAGCAAGGCCGGGAATTGATGATAAAGAGTGCCAAGTGTTGTCATGATTAAAGTTGCCATAATTTGGTCAATAAAATTGCTTTGGTGACCACTTGACATCAAAGAAGACCGTCCAAGCTGTGTGCTAGCAAAGTTTAGCATGCATGAAGACATTGGAACTTGAGATATCAATGGGGAGGCTGGCACTGTTGCAAATGCCTTCAGGAAGGGCAATTTGCCAAGCAATGAGAATTGAAAGGAAATGACTATTGGAGCTGGTGTCAGTGTGGTGTCCAACTCCTCTACTACTATGTGTGCCTTCCTTTAAGTTCAGGTAGCCACCTTTACTGTCAACTCCTCCACTACATAGATCATATTCACTAGGAATTTCCCATGATCATTTGCCGGTGGTGCTTCAATCGTGCATTGATGGAGCATCTCATAGTACTCTCTGAAGGTGTCTAGGGCTGTGTTTTCCACAAATGGTTGGCACTAGACTTGTGCATTTATCTCTGTGGGTGCAACTTTGGATATAATCACCAAAAACGAGTTATGTTATGTGACTGGATCTTGCACTCCTCATACCAACAGAGCTATCACCAAGGGTGGTCTTGTACAACCATCTTCAATGCTCGGAGTTCCTCCATGAGTTTGCTCTATTCCTTTTAATGTTGCTGAAAGATCATCTTGTACTCTTTAAACTCGGCTAAAACACACTTGACTACGGTGGGCATCTTCTCAGGGACTAGCTGGGGGGCTGTGACGCAAGTAGAGGCACAAGGATGAGTTGCTAGGAGTCTTTAGACAAGCTCCTCAGTGAATGAGACACTGATTTCATGGAATATCTTCAACTTAAGTTCTACAACATGTGTGTAGGCATCATGGCATCGCTAGTGGTAGTGCTTGGAAACTTTCTTTTAGAGTCCGAGCTTGAGGCCTTGTACAAAGATGGATACTTTGATAGACTCCTCTCATGTTGCTCTCTTATCGAGGCTGATCTTCCAAAATGCTGTCGTATAATCGAAGATGGATTCATTTGCACCTTGCCAAAACTAGAACAAGTCCTCAACACATTACTGTAGGGGAACCTTTTGTGAGAACGTGCTCCTAAATGTCTAAAGGAGAGTGTCAAAGTCTTGCTTTTCCTCAACCTCCAGCACAAGTACCCATTGCCATGCATGTCCATGCATCGGTTGAATGAACACCTTGTGCTTGGTCACATTGTCTATGATCTAGTTGCTAGCACAGTAAGAAGAGAATGTTGCAAGGTGATCCTTCAGTAAAATGCCTATCCTTGGCTCAAAGAAGGGGAGTTCAAGACTATGCTACAACACATGCACTATCGGCATGGGTGGTAGAGGTGGTGGAGATTGCTATACCATCCTTGGTTGATATAGGATCTTTAGGAATGTCTCTTGGCCTCTTTAGAAGTGGTGAATTTGTAGCTTGAGGAAAAATCAAGGCAAGGAGGTGCCACATAAATCTCCTAACTTGGTATTTACATTGGATAGTAAATCCTCACTTGCTGACAATGTAGTAATGAGTTCAACTCTCGCCAAAGCCTAAAGAGCTTTCTTTGTATATGGGGAGCTGAGAGAGAACCAAGAACCAATCACATGCCTGTACTCCTCATGTTCATAGGCATGGAATATGCAAATGCAACAAATGCCAAGTCTTCGGATAAGTCTAGAGGTAACCCCAAGCAAAAGTAAATTGTTTCTGAAGGTAAAGCACTTACCACACATTATAGAATACACAAAAAAAATGCCCAGAAATGCCTCAACACTTGCTTTATACTAAAAAATTTGTGAAAATGACCTCCTCTCAATTAAATGTTGTTTAAACAAAAAAAACTTCTAGCAAAAGAAAAGAAAGAATAAATTCTTCCTTACAACCAATGCAATAAAACACCTTTGCAAAAAATATGTTTAAACTTGTGATCTAGAGTATGTAAATTGATGAGGATAAATGCAAATGAGGCATAGCACTATCTAAAAACCTTTTCTAAAAGTAACTTTCATAAAAATACTCAATTTTCTCAATTATGGCAAATATTTAAAAACACAATAGATGTTGAAGTATAGAACTCCTAAAATCACGTTCTTGTGCTTGGGAGAAGCTCTTCACCTCCTATATAGCTTCATATAGAAAAAAATTGAAATTATTTCCCAAAAAACAGCAAAAAGCTCAAAAATCTTTCTTTATATTTGAAATAAATAAGTGTGAGAGAAAAATTGTTCTAAATCACTCCAAACCAACTTAAAACTTGCATAAAAATCCTCTAAAGAAAGCTTATGAATAGATCTACCAGAGGAGTCTAAGAAAAATTGAAATGGTAGTGTATCTAGCTTGTTCCAAACTTCTAAAGTTATTATTTTGCACGCTGTGAGAAAATGGAAGTTATATGTGCTGATTTTTTGCACCAAATCAAGGAATTTTTTTATGCTAAACCATGTATCTCGACAAGATCTACAAGCCCATGATCTTCATTTCTTGAATTGATTCCTCTAAGAGCCACGATGAGAAGAAAACTGACTTATCTTGTCTAAAAAGAAAAAAAACTCAAGAAATCCTTAAAATCTAAGCATAGTGAGAATTTTGCAACTAAGCACATTCTTCCTTACTTCTAAGAGATTTCTCAAAAATTTACTCCAAAACCCTAAGAAAAACCCGAGGATTGGCTAAAAAGCAATCCTCCTCAATGGAGTCGCCAAAGGTTGAGAGGGGAGCCTCTTAACAATGGGAGAGCATTCTTTCATGCTTTGAAATCCTACTCAAGTATATCTTTTGTGTGAATTCCCTACCTTAAAAAATGGGGAAGAAGGAGAATATACCCTTATGCCCTAGCATCTTCTTACGCCCTTAAAATATTCTAATAATAAAATAATCTAGAGAATCTCACTCAAAGCTCTAACACCATATAGCCACAAAAATTTAGTTTCTTCTCTATTCATTGTTCAACCACCTCAGACATTACATATTGCACTTAAAATCCTAAATCTTTAAATTTAGTTATAGTTATAGTCAAGTTACATTGCAACCTGCCAAGAAAAACTTTGAGAATATTATAAAAGAAAAGGGTTTAGGGTTTAGGGTTTAATAAACCACTTACTTATGATCATAAACATGTGCTTACATGGCTGACCAGCCTAAAACATGTTCTATATAGTTAAAATAGATCCAAAAATTTGCAAAATCCCCACCTCCATCCATATCCATTTGTTCCATAATGTTTACACTAGAAGCAAGACCAAGGGTTGACATCTTGAAAATAAATGGGTATTGGCTAGTAGAAGTTACTTGCCATATAAACAAACTCCCATAGGAACATTTAAGCCCTATACTCATGAATAAACTCATAGGAACATTTAAATTAACACCTTAGGGGATTGGTAGCTAACCTTTCAAAGAAGTAATTGTTCTTGTCATGGTCAGAAATGCATTTATTTGCAATATATTCCAAATAGCCACCACAATAAATAATAGATATTAAACATTCAAAATAGGTGAAATGGGTTATCTTTACTTTGTAATAGTTATATGGATCTATATGAGTTTCCATGCCCTTTATCTTGCTTAGGGAGCTTGTTGGTGGAAATTTGAAGAAAATATTCCCATCATAAGAAGGTGGAAGTTCTTTATATTTCCTATACTCAAACTCCTAGAAATCTAAATATAGCAAATAAAATTACCAAAATTCAGTCTCCATTGCTTCAAAGACAAATCCATTAGGACTACACCTCTTGGTTTGGGAAGCTAAGTAAGGAAGTTGATCTTCTTTATTTTCATTGCTGGAGACAACAATGATTTAGTCCTTCACTTGACTTACAATCAACTAAGAAATTAAAGCACCCTCATTGAAACATTTTGGAGATTCTGTGACAAGAATCTCATGATTAGTACATCTATCAAAATCCATTGAATCCCTCCCACACCACTATCAAGGAAGATAGATTTTTCTACTAGATTTATCATATTGCAATATACATACTTAACATAAATAGAACTAGGCCTCAATTTGAATGTTTTACAAAGAAAACTTTCTCTAAAAATACTCTAAAACAATTGGAGGCTCTTGATTAAACTTCAAGTGGAACTCTCTCCTTGCATTAGATTATTATAAAACTTCTGAGAAGCTCACAATTAAGAATATAGATATTCTTTCTTGATTGAGTAGAAAGGAATTTAAGATAGAAAATTTATCTAAAGTATTGAATAATTGTGTCCTTATAAGAACATATTATAAACTCTTAAATTTTTACTTCTTGGGAGGTCACCCAGCTCAATACTATTTAAATCTAAATACACTTAACCCCAAGTATCCCAAAACCTTAATCAATTGGAAAAGGGGGTGTATTTTTATTCATGGGCCCTTTCTCTTTATATTTGAACCTCTATAAATTATCTTTTAAATCGTTCTTTTTGGTTACTTACAATTCACCACGCTTTTCTACAAATTCATGCCCTCGTAAATAAAAGTTAAGAGCCCCATTGACACCCTACCCCTCAGGTCAAGCCCAGCCAAAGCACACTAGACTTACTAAGTGTCAATTAATATGTGGCGTGATTCCCCTAGCTAACCAACAAAGTCAGACTTGAGACCCCTCTTATACCAATTGTAAGTTTTTGAATTTAAATTTTCCGAGAGGTCACTCAACTCAGTACTATTTAAACCCAAAAACATTTAACCCTAAGTATATCCCAAGACTTTTAACCGATTGAGAAAAAGGGTGCAGTCTTATTCATGGGCCCTTTCTCTCTATATTTAAATATTTATGGATCATCTTTCGAGTTGTTCCCTTTGAATGCTTACATATATTAACATTTTGCATATAATGAATTTATTCACTTAGTAAGTCAACTATTTACAAATCCACATCACTAGAAGATAGGAAGATACCCATTAAATCACAATAATTGTTAGATACTAATTGTAATAATAAAGATAATAAAAAATGGGTTTTTCAAAGGTCTTTATAGTGCACTAAATTCATGCACATCTAGCAATAAATGTAGTTGCTAGATCAGCATGGTTACTCCTTTCACTTATGCAATAGACATGCTGAAAGCCTTGGTAGGGAGGCAATTCTTCATCGATTAATAAAGAATCATATCAACTAAGGGGCTTATGAGGTTCATCAATATCAAGTCCTTCAACAATTGATGCACTCAGCTGGAGTCATTTGAGAGGGGTTATAACTTCTATTTGTCCTTTAGAGCATTCTAAGTGGGTCTTAAACCTAGTCTTTACAAGAAAAGCAAATAGCAAGCTTTAACTCTATAGACTTCAAGAATTTAAACAAGGTTACCACAAAGTAAAGGATCACTTTCTTACACTTTTTATGGAAGCAATCGTGGATAAGATGGTGAGACACCAATTCTACTCCTTTATGAATAGTTTCTCTAGCTCTAGAGGATCATGACCTCACAACCTCAGGGAAATTGTCAAGCTAGATTTACAAATAAAACCCTCAAGAATATATTTAAGAAGATCATGAAGATAAATGAAAAAGACTCAGACAATTGTATCCATAACACTCTATAAACATACCAAAATTGCTTACACAAATGGCAGTACACTATGAGATCAACCAAAGAGAATCAGTCAAGAAAAAATTAACTATACTAGAGAAGCTCAATAAAGAATAACTACAAGTAATCTGGACGCTTGAAGCCATTCAAGCTAAAAGAAAAACTAACTACAATAAAAAAAAAAAAACTTAAATCAAATTTTATAATTTCGAGTAAACATAAAGAAAATTGGCTCAAAGATGAAATCAAGATAGGAAAGACCAATTCTTCATCCAACAATTCAAAAATCCAAAAATAGTAGTAATTGCAATATTCAACAACAAATATCTCTAAACTATTAACTTTAAAAAGCTTAAGAAATACCAATCAATTGATATCAATCTTGTCAACAATCTAAGAAAAAGTTAAAATTATAACTTTAAAACCCTACCACTCAAGAATTACAACCTTAAAACTTAAGAATCCAATATTGAAGAGAATCATGAGTATAAAGCTCAACAATCCAAAACTTAAAATACAAAGCTCAAAATTTTGACACAAATAAAACAAACAAGAATCAAAATCAAGATTCCAATAGAAAAAAAAATCTTAAGAGTCAAACTTAATAACTCAACTCATAAAAGAATTGTAAGTTCTAGACACAATTTCAAGAAGATTCTCAAAAATCAAGTTTGAGAATTCAATTTAAAGTAAAATCTCAAACTTCAAATTTATGAAATCAAGAAAAGACATGAAGACTGAAAACAAAACTAAGAGACACAACAATCTACCAAGACTCATCAATTGCACACAAGATCAAGAGAAAATATGCTCTATCAAAAAGACAATAATAACAAAAAGAAAATTCAAAGTTAGAGATTTGAACCCAGATCACTCAACTTAGTTAAATTTGGGGCAAGGGCAAAAACCATAGCTTTGGCATCTTTGGCTATGGCATAGTGCATTGAGATTAAAAAAAAAGAATAGGGAAATGGAGCATGCAAGCATGTGGCATTACCAAGGAGTTCAACTTCAATCCTAAAGTCCTCAACATGATCAAAATGAGTCTATTCTTGCTGTGCAATCCAACTTAAAAGGACTGAAGAGTTTGACAAGTGGCTATATAAAAAAAAAAGATTTTATGAATTTTCAAAGATTATAGAGAACCCATACAATCTCAACATCACCAAGAATCTTCTCTTAACATACAAAGAAGACTTTGTATACACCAGCAAATATGAGTCTGTCATGCATGCTAAATATTTTGTGTAGGCTTTCAAGCTTTCCACTGGTGGAGAGCAAATGACATTGATCCCATGCACGAAGGGGGTTTCACCAAAATGCATCAAAGTCCTCAACAACTACAACAACAGCAACTCTCTACAAATGAACAATGTGATTGATGAAGCAAAGTGGCAGCTCAAGTTTTTTATCCTCAGGCTTGGAGATGCAGAAGTCAACAACCTCTACTGGTGAAGCAAATTGCAATTCTCTATAACAACTTGTAGCGGAAAACATGACATTGCGAGCTACCTCCACAACAAGTTCATCAAGGAATCAACTTGACAATGACCATGCTCCAAGACACAAAGCTTGGCATGACTTCAGTCCAAGCTTCTCCCATCGTGGCTCCTCCCAACATCACTCAACCAGCTCAGAATTAAGTGGAAATTGTTCCATGTATGCAAGATTCCCTTACAACAATAACTGCTACTCAACATTATAGCCTGAGGAACTTATCTAAACAAGGGAATCTTGATAATCAATACCACGTCTTTCAGGCCAAAGATAACAATCTAGAAAACCATTTTACTTACGAGCAAAAATGGAGGCACCAACTTTCATTTGGTGTTCATCAGCCTTCAACTCAGCCCTTTACATGCATCTAAATTTTCACGTAAAGGAGCACATTCTTCTAGTTGTTGTTTCAGACTTGTAGCTTAATTAACAAATTTTTAATGTTGGCTATTCTGGCTTGGTCGCAAAGTCTGCAATGAGAGCGAGTGATCGCTGACACCCGCTATGGGCAGCTGGGAGCCTTCTCAAAGATGCCGCTACTCGACAAGTCCAGGCATAAGTTTCTGCAGTGTCTGCGATACTCAAGAAGGCACGAGCCGCTGGTGTAGGTGAGGAGTTGCTATGCACAGACGTCAGAGGTAGCTTCCGTGGTTGCGCTGGGCATGCCAGGGATTGGCAAGTCAGGTTTGTCTTCGTGCTCCTGTGGGAGCTCCTCCCGAAGAAGCCTTCTCAAGTTCAGAGAATCCAACAGGTTCTAAGAACGGCAAGAAGGCCGAAGAGGAAGGCACGGTGTGGTACCTGGTGGACTGGGAGATCGATGAAGGTCACTGGAGCCTTGCAAGATCGTACCTGCAGAATCACGGTCACTTTTTCATGAAGGGAGATTATGTGATTAAGCTTTTCATCCTGACTTGGTCTCCGGACACGCTCAACGATCAGGTGTTCAAGCATCAAAAAGCAGAGGTAGACGAGAGTGGGGATCCAAGACAGGCATGCATCATGGCAAGCTTAAGAGTGCGATACAGTGTTGTGGCTCTCAGATGGTGAGAGATCACATAACACTCGAGGATGAAGAGACTTACGCCGTCACCTCCAAGAAGCTAGCCACGTCGTATGTTACAGACAAGGTGCCGGCTCCACTTTATTCCTTTTTAGCTTTGCTACTGATTATTTCTTGAGACGTAGTCTCTCCTACATTCGAAAGCTTTGTGGAGGAGAGTAGAATGTAAGGAGCTGATTCATAGCAGTGCGCGTCATGGTGTCGCATATCAATAATCTGTCCAGCAGCTCGATCATCAGCTCCTTTCGCATCACTTTGCTGGCTACAAGCCGAGAGTAGCGTCGTCCAAGCAAGAGCTTGCGGCTCAAAAGGCATAGCGTTGATGAGATCCTCAGCCTCTCTCAGTTGCCCTGAGCGAGCCAACAAATCCGTCATGCAATGAAAGTTGTCCGCGTTTGGAAAGATCCCATGGTCGCCGCTCATCGACACGAAGAACTCGTAGCCAGGCTTGAGCAGCCCTCTGTGGCTGCATGCGTGAAGGATGGTGTTGAAGCTGAGCTCGTTAGGAGCTATGCCTTCCAGGAAAATGAGCCGCAAGTGATGGATCGCCTCGTTGGTCTGACCGAAATGTGCATAAGTCGCAAGCATCGCATTCCAGGAGATTGAATCCTTGTGCTTGAGCTTCCAAAACACCGCTGCTGCCTCGTTGAAGCTCCCGCACTTGGCATACATGTCCATGAGCGCGGTGGCCACCACGAAATCTTGGTCAGCGAGCTGGGCGTGGATCTCCCTGCCATCTTTCACTGAAACCATGTTGGCACAAACGCTTAGAATAGTAGCGCAAGTGTAGCTATCCGGCTTTTCAGTGCCTTTCGAAAGAAGAAGCTCGTACAGCTCGAGCGCTTGTGTGTTATACCCGTGTTGGGCATACCCGGCGAGCATCGCGTTCCATGTAACCGTGTTCCTCCTTTGCATTGCATCGAAGATGGATTTAGCAGGCTCGAGCTCCCCACACTTGGCGTAGAGATCCACCAGAGATGTCCCAACGACGAGATCACGCTCGACCATCCCAGTGGAAGCAACTCGAGCGTGGATAGACTTGCCACTCTCCAAGTCTCGCAGCTCCGAGCATGCCTCGATAACGCTCGAGAAAGTGAAGCTATCCGGCTGGGCTCCCTCAAGGCACATATTCCTGTAGAGCTGGAGAGCTTCCCGGCTATGCCCAAACTGGGCATGGGCCGAAATCATGGCACTCCAAGACACTGTATCCCGGTGCTCCATCTCCTCAAACAAAGCTCTAGCTTCTTCAAGGCTGCCACCTTTCGCATACATGTTAAGTGCCGCTGTTTGCACGACTTGGTCGCTTGTACCACACTGGAGCGCTCGCGAAAGAATCTCCTTCCCAAACCGGATGCCAGAGGAGCTCGCACAAGCGAGGAGAATGGTGGAAAATGTAAAATCATCAGGCTTGACTCCATCGAGTTCCATCCTCCTCAGGAGCTTAAAAGCTTCGAGAAAATCACCAGTGTGGGCATTTGCTGCAATCATAGCGTTCCAGCTGACGTGATCTCTTCTGCTCATCCTGTTGAAAACATCTCTAGCTTCCGTAATGCTGCCTCTCTTCGCATACATGTTTAGCAGAGCGTTTTGGAGAACCAAGTCGGATTCGAGCTGCCGGGAAACGATTTGCTGATGTATAAGTCGGCCTTGTACAAGAAAAAACCCACTATCGCCAAAAGGAGAACAGCACAATCCCAAAACAATCACAAAGGTGGCGAGGTCAGGCTCGACGTCGATCTTCCCAAAGAGCTCAAGCCCAGTTTCATAATGCCCTCTCTTGGCAAATGCTGCTAGCATTGAGTTCCACGAGATTACATCTTTCACGGCCATGGAATCAAATACCTGACAAGCTTCGCCCAAACTTCCAGATTTCGCGTACATGATCACTAGCGAGTTCTGGATCACCACATCGCAATGTAATCCCAGCCTAGAGATGCGCTGGTGAATCGCTCGCCCCTGTCCAAGAGCGCCCGCCTTGCAGCACGCACCAAGAACCGCCGAGAAGACGAACTCATCCGGCAAGACCCCCTCCAGATCCATTGCATGGAAGATCTGGAGAGCCTCCCAAGGATGCCCATTCTGGGCATATGCCGAGATCATCATCGTCCAGCTATAAATGTTCTTGGCGGCGATGTGATCAAAGGCAGCGCGGGCCAGCGGCGCGCTCCGGCACCTGCCATACATCTGCAAGAGGAGATTCCCGAGCAGCGTGCCCGAATCCTGACCAGAGTCTCGCAGCCGCGCGTGGATCGTGATGCCCTCGCGCAGATCCCTGCATTGCCGCAGCAGCGCCGCGAGTGCCTGGATCGAGGCTCGCGTTCTGTGAGGAGCAGCCGGAGAGATGTCGTCCGGCGAGGCTCGGCATTGACGGTGCTGTCCAAGAACCGCACTCATCAATCATGCTTTCTTGGCTTAGCAAAATATTTTGCAAAGCTCTCCACGAGATCGTTGGTGTTGCCACTAGGGAAGCGCCTTTATAATTATATTTTCAAGCATACTCCTTGGAAATTCCTCTTCGTTTCTCGTTTACTGTGTGGACGCCCCCTTAAAAACGGGAGTGGTGCGCGCAAACCAAAGCTAAACAATGATAAGGATTTGGAGCTCCAAGCTTGTTCTTCAATCCTCCCATTGCTCTTCACGCCTGCGACTGGGATCGAGATCCAAAAATCCTACCAACGCTCCGGCGATCGATCAATCGTTGTTTGTGGAGTTCCAGGAGGCAGTCCCATTCGGGGACGTGTTCGGGGCATTAGCAACGGCAACGAGCTAATAAACACTCAGGTGAGATTTCCTCTAACTTAATTCTTTAAAATAAATATTAAACTCAATAAATTGAACTGAAATAGACATTATTAAAAGGAAAAAGAAAGGCAAAAGGCAAGGTATGATCATAAGTGCATCTTTTATTTACTCATGTTCAAATATTTTATTTGTTTTCAATTGCACACAAAATTATTATGAATACGATTGCTTATTATTACCAATTGAAATATGATTGTGTGCATTATAATATTGACATCACTGCAGGGGCATGCCATCTGCACAAACACTTTATTCAAAGTGTGCAATTAGATTTGATTCATGTACAAGAAAGCATAAAGCATTGTAAGATCTTGTTGTGGTGATCAGTGAGTGACATTTCTATGGTTTTTATGGCTCCTTGAGATTTTGTGGTGGTGGAGATACAAACCAATCATGTACATGCCACAACTCGTCTGGGATGGATCCCACAAGGAAATTTGTGCTGATATCCAGGATCAGTTGCCAGTGATGTTGAGCTGCATGAGATTGCCAGACTGCTGCAGCGTTGGAACTGAGCAGTGCTCATTGAGGTCAGTGAGGTTGGAGATATTGCTGACGCTGGCTTGGATCTCACCAGAGAGGGAATCTTCAAAGATCTGGAGTGAGCATGGGAGGCTGGGTGTTGGGCTGGGGCTGCTCAAATCCAGCTGTTGCAATACCACAAGACTTAAGAAGAAATTTGCAGAGGCCAAGTTTCCAAAGCTGCCCATCCAACAGTGTGCGAATATCAATCCTCCTAGTGGGAGAATTCAAGGCAAGATTGAGTTCCTCTACATCAAAGAAGTGGATGTGAATTTGCATGAAGAATTCATATGTGGTTGTATGCAAATATAAGTCACACAAATGAAACAATTTAAACACGTATGTTTTATCTTGCAATATAATTAAATTGCCGCCCATCCTAGGTACACCTTTCGGAGCTGTACCTCCCCCTAAAACATTTTTTTTTGAAATCAAGACACAAAGATATCTTAATAAAGGTTTAGAACTTTAAATTAATTTTTTATATTATAAAAAATAAAAATTTAACTTTAAATAATTCTTTTCAATTTTATTAAATTTTTAATCATGTAAAGAAAAATAAATTAAAGAAAATTTATACTTAATTTTATATTTTAATAAAAAATTAAATATAATACAGAGTTAGCTGGCAAATGCTGTCTATATTTGTTTAATTTTAATTTCAAAATTGAATTTCAAAAACAATTATATATATTCAATGACAGTAATAAAGTGTTTACACCAAAATAAGTACAT